>NC_063258.1:14180733-14380123 GCF_019578655.1 Ricinus communis
GGAAAGGATTGGTGCCATAGTGTCCGGGACTTAATTTACTTCAAGGTTTTGGAAAAAGTTACAAGAGAAACTTGGTACCAGGTTGGACTTCAATACGGCCTTCCATCCTCAGACGGACGGACAATCAGAAAGGACTATTCAGACCTTAGAGGATATGCTTCGGATGTGCGTGATAGACTTTGGTGGTCAATGGATTGGTATCACCGCTGGTCAATTCGCGTGATAATACTTGACTATCATGCAAGTATCATAATGGCACCTTCGAGGCCTTGTATGGTCGGAAGTGTAGATCCCGATGTTGGGAAGAAGTTGGTGAACGGAAGTTAGCAGGACCGAATTGGTTCAAATCACTTGAAAAGATTCCTGCTATTCATGGTGACCAAGCGACTTTTAGTAGGCAAAAAGTTATGCGGATCCAAAGGAAGCACGTGGAATTTAGTGTTGGGAATATGTATTCTTGAAGGTGTCTCCTATGCGTGGTGTGTTGCGGTTCGGCAAGAAAGGCAAATTGGCACCTCGTTATGGGACCCTTTGAGATTATTGGCGAATTGGAGATATGGCATACAAACTAGACTTGCCACCGAACTTCGCACTTGCATCCCGATTCCACATATCGATGTTAAGAAAGTATATTTCGGACCCTTCGCATGTGTTACAACCACAAAATGTGGAAGTTGGTGAAGATTTGACTTATGAGGAGCGGCCAGATCGTGGATACTCGTTCGCCGCTCTAAAATTATTCCGATGGTCAAAGTTTTATGGCGGAATCATTTGTCCGAAGAGTGTACCGAAACCGAGCAGAAATGAGAAGCCTCTACCCTCATTTATTTCAATCCTAAGTGGGCTATGGTTTAAAATTCGAGGTCGAATTTTTTTCCGAGGGGTAGAATGTAACACCCTTAGTTGTAATAATAATAACTCTATATATATATATATTTTAAAATAATAATAATAATAATAAGGGATTTTTTCTTCCCTTTTCTTTCCTTCCCTTCCCCTCCTCCTTTCCTTCCTCCCTTCCTTCCCTTCACTCCCCTACGCCGACCGCCTTCCCTCTACACCGCCACGTCTGCCTACCACGCGCCGTCAGCCAGCTTCCCTCCTCCTTCCTTTCCCGCGACACCGACGAAGGACGAAGAGGTCGCCATCGCCGATTCGGCCTCCGCCGCCCTTCGCAAACCGACGCCGAATCGGACTCCCCATCCCCAAAAACCCTGGAAGCAACCCTCCTCCATCGGAAAATCCTTACCGTGACCTTGAAAGTGTCGCGTGAGCAGCGACTTCCGGCCCCGATCCGCCGCCTTCCGGCCACTTTCCCAAAACTCTTGTACTCCGACCGCAACTTGAGCTTTGGTGGGCTTAACCCAAGATTGGCGCGGAATATTTTAATTTTTAACTCGGTATAATTTTATTAGACTCGAAAATTTTGTTATAATATTAGAAAGTTATTGAGGCTATTAATTGCTTGTGTTGGGTAGTTAAAAAATAAATCAAATTAAATTGTTTGGATTGTGGTGTTTTGGAGTCGGGTAAATAATGCTGTTCTTGTGGCGGCTCTGTTATTAAATTCCAGCATGTCCGATATGTTTTGGCAGGACCCTGGGGTAAATATCCAGAATTTGGGAGGTTCTACAAATTTTAATCCCGAGTCCAATTTAATTCTAGCAGTCGACCTTAGGGTCTAAGTTTAGGAAAAATTTTCGAATGTCTATTAATTGTATGTCTTTTGTTATTAGATAATTGACCTTTTCCCGCCACTCCACGAGGCGAGGAGCGGATGTGGAATCATCAAATCTGTGAGTTAAAGTCACTTAATCGTTGCACTATTGCTAAGTCTAAATTTAATATGTTATTTTGAAAGTTTATGCATAATATGGTTATTAGTATCGGCATAAATAATTTCAACTGGATTATTGAAGGTAATATAAATATTATTATTAGTAATGTTATAATAATATCAAATATTATCAGTTTTCCACATGAGTTGCATGATGTCTTACTTTAAAATTGTTAATCGTTATTTTGATATAGTTGAATGACTTCTTTAGACAATAATATTTATTAAATGTGGTGATTGCGATTTGGGAAATGTGGCTTGTAGAACGAATGATCATAGACATGTAATAAGATATTTATGGGTTTGCCTGGTCGAGCATGGCTCTGGGCTGATTTGTGTAAATTAGGAGGTAAGGTCCACAGTCGAGCATTGCTCTCGGGCGCCCGATCTTATTGGATTAAGAGAGCCAAATGGCTACTAGATTTCTTATTTGGATACTTGACGTGATTGGAGTAAGGTCCTGGTCGAAAGCATTGCTCTCGGGCATGATCTTATTTGGATTAAGAGAGCCAAAATGGGCTGTTAGAATTTAGGGTTAGGGTTCTACTTAGCCACACGTCTCGTGAAAGTAAAAATGTCTTTATTTATTTACACTCTCTTCTTTTATCATTTTATTATTATGGTGTATGATTATATATTATGATTGCAATTATATTCAAATTGGTATATTTTCCGAATAATTAATATATCATGTGAAGGTTGCAATAGTCCTTAGATTGTAATTTTCGGTGATAGTTAAAGACCTTCGCCGCGCATTCGTGATCGAGCTTCTTCTTCTTGGACTTTGTAATTATTTTGTACTTCTATACTTGTCATTTTACTCTAGAGTATCATGAGTGAAATTCTAAAATTTATATAACTATTCTGACTCCTGTTGGTAGTATGGTGATTTATTATGCAAGACAATTATGACTACTTTATATTTGGTTAATTGTATATATGGATTTGCGGGTTGGTAAGGCTTACTACGGGTTTCGGTGGCCTTAAGCCTACCCATTCCCTAGTGCCGGTCACGGGCCCCCAAAGTGGGTCGTGATAAAAATTACAGAGTTATTTTCTCTGATTCATAAATATTCCGTATTACGGGGTTGTTTTCTCGTATTAAAAAATTTACTCCTTCTACGAGGTTGTTTTCTCAAACTCGCAATTACACTACTTTTACGGGGTTGTTTTCTCATATTCATAAATATACACGTATTACCGGGTAATATTCTTGTATTGACAAATATGCCCCTTTAACGGGGTTGTTTTCTCATATTATAAAGTTAACCTATTTCAGGGGTTGTTTTCTCATACTCACGCATATACCACAATTATGGGGTTATTTTCTCCGATTGATAGATATTCCCGTATTACGGGGTTGTTTTCTCATATTTAAAAATTTACCCCTTTACGAGGCTGTTTTCTCATATTAAAAAAATTTACTCCTTCTACGAGGCTGTTTTCTCAGACTCACAGTTACACTACTTTTACAGGGTTGTTTTCTAAGATTCATAAATTTACACGTTATACGGGGTTATTTTTTATATTGATAAATATACCACTTTATGGGGTGATCTTCTCATACTAAATTATTAGCATTATTATGGTATTGTTTTCTCAAATTCATAAATATACAAATTTTACGGGTTATTTCTTATATTGAAAAATAAACCACTTTTACAGGGTTGTTTTCTCATATTATAAAATTAACCCACTTAAGGGGTTGTTTTGTCATACTCACAAATATATCATAATTATGAGGTTATTTCATCAGATTTATAAATATCCCCATAATAAGGGGTGGTTTTCACATATTAAAAAATTGACCCCTTCTACGAATCTATTTTCTCATATTAATAAATTTGCCCATTCTACGAGGCTATTTTCTTAGACTTGCAATTACACTACTTTTACGGAATTGTTTTCTCAGATTCATAAATACACATGTTTTACGATATTATATTGTTATATGGATCAATATACCACTTTAACGGGTCGTTTTCTCATATTAAATTATTAGCACTATTGTAATTTCCAGTACTTTATTTTGAAATAATAATAATAATTACAGTATTTATATATACATATATATAACCCCTCTTTTTCTCACCCTCCCCTCTCCCTCTCTTCACTCCCTTCTTTTTCCCTCTCCCTCCTCTTTTTCCTTCCTCCCTCTCCTTCTTCCCTTCTCCCTCCTTTCCGCCGGTTGCCTTACTTTCCCCGTCCGCTTCTCACGCCTCTGCTACCGGCTCCTTCCTTTCAGCTCCATGGGCGTCGATCGAAAGTAGGGGGCTGTCATCGTTGTTCGGCATCTTGCCAGCGTGTATTCGGTGATTCGACGCCGGAAACGAGTTCCTCACCCCTGAAAACCCTGGAAACAGCTCTCCTCCGTCAAAAAATCCTCGCCGGCAGCCTTGGGAAGTGTCGCCTGAGCAGCAACTTTTCGGCCCGAATCTGCCTCCTTCCGGCCACTTTCCAGCCAAAACTCTTGTACTTCTAGACTCCCTGCAACTCGAGCTTTGCATAGGCGCTTCCGGATTCGAATTCCAACACTGTTGGCAGGACTGGCTTCCGGACCCCAGTGTTTTCCGGACGCGCGAAATATTTCAATTTCGACTCGATATAATTTTATTTTAGACTCTAAGAATTATGTTATAATATTAGAAAGTTATTGTGGCTATTAATTGCTTGTGATGGGTAGTTTAAAAATAAATCAAATTAAATTGTTTGTGTTGTGGTGTTGTGGAGTCGGGAAAATATTAATGCAGTTCTTGTGGCCCGGCTCCTGTTATTAAATTCCAGCATGTTTGTTGTGTTTTGGCAGGTCCTGGACCCATTTTACGGGGGGTAAATGTTCGCAAATTAGGGGAGGTTCTGCCAAATTTCCGGCAGATTCCTCGAGTCTAATTTAATTTTAGGCAGTCTACTCTAGGGTCTAAGTTTAGGAAAAATTTACAAATGTCTATTAATTGTATATCTTTTTTTACTAGATAATTCAGCCTTCTCACCAGCTCCACCCGAGGCGTAGGAGCGGACTGCGGAATGTGTCAAATCTGTGAGTTAAAGTCACTTAATCGTTGCACTATTGCTAAGTCTGAATTTAATATGCTATTTTAGAAATTTATGCTTAATATGATTATTAGTAGTGCAATATAAATATATTTCACTTGATTATTAATTATTGAAAATAATATAAATATTATTATTAGTAACGTTATAATAATACAAATATTATTATTTTTCCACACGAATTGCACGTTGCTTTACCCTAAATTTTTAATCTTTATTTCGATATGTTTTGAATGATTTCATTAGACAATGATATTTATTAAATGTGATGATTGCGATTTGGAAAATGTGGCTTTCGTAGAACATGCCACCTGGTGGGTTACATAAGGACCGCGTGCGCACTGGTAATGATCATGGACAGGTAATAAAATTATTATGAGTTTTGCCCTGGTCGAGCATGGCTCTCTGGGCTGATTTGAGTAAATTGCCGGAGGTAAGGTCCTTGGTCGAGCAATGCTCTCTGGGCGCCGGCTTGGTTGGAAATCAAGTGTTCAGGTTGGAGGTAAGGACCCTGGTCGAGCTTTGCTCTCTAGGCGCCAAACTTGTTGGATTAAGAGAGCCGAAAGGCTACTAGAATCTGGGGTTAGGGTTCTACTGAGCTACTCGTCCCGTAAAAGTAAAAATATATTTTTATTTATTTATTTATTTTTTATTATTATGGTATGATCATATTATGATTGTATTTATGTTCAGGGTTTGATATACTGATTCGAATAATTAACATTTTCCGTGAAGACTGCAATAGTCTCTAGATTATTTGATTTTAACTCACTCCCGAGACTGACAGTCTCAGTTGTAATTTTTTTCAGGTGACATTTAAAGACCTTTGCCGTCACGCATTTTTGACAGTCCGACTTCTTCTTCTTCGGACTTTTGTAATTACCTTGTACTACTATACTTGTCATTATTTACTCTAGAGTATCCGCAGTAGGAAATTCTAAAATTGATATAACTATTCTGACCCATGTTGGGAGTATGATGATTTAAAGACCTGGTAGAATTATTTATGAAAGTCAATTATGATTACTTTATATTTTGTTAACTGTTTATTTGGATTTTTGGGTCGGTAAGGCTTACTACGGGATTCGGTAGCCTTAAGCCTACCCATTCCCTAGTGCCGGTCACGGGCCCTATAGAGTGGGTCGTGACAAAGTTGGTACCAGAGCTTAGGTTTAGTTTTCCTTCGACCTAGGTTAGCTTCCTAAACTACTGCAGAAACTAGGAAATTGAGTCTGTCCTTGCATGTTTCGTTGATTCTAGTATCTGCATTGTACATTAGAGAGTCTGTTGGGTTTAATAGCTTGTTGTTCATTTTCAGTTCTTGCCATGCCGAGAACCCGAGCAATTGCAGCTGCAGCATTAGCCCAGGAAGGCTAAGATGAGTTTTCTGCACAAACGGCTCCTCCGGCCCCAGCCCGTGGTACTAGAAGGTGAGGCAGGTCTCGAGTAGTAGCCAGCCAGATCAGGGCGAGACTCAGGAGGTACAAGGTACTAATGGAATCCCAGTGGAGCCTTTTGTGTCCGGTATGACTGGGATGCAGAGGGCCTTAGAGCAGTTGCTAGCCTTTTAGCAGCAGCAGGCTGCCTAGGGTGTAGGAAGTCGTGCTAGTGGTTCCGGTATCAGGAATCCGGATGATGTTCCTATGTCTGAGTATACCAAGTTAAGACCCGTGGAGTTTGATGGGACAGCTGGAGACCCTTTGGACTTTTTGGATGAGGTTGAAAAGAGGGTGTCTGATTTGCACTGTTCTGACAGGAGGACCATCAAGATGGCCGAATTTTCCTTGAAGGGAATAGCATCTCAGTGGTTCAGAGATTATATCCGCCCCTTTCTGGATGGGTTGTGGAGGAGGCAATTCAGAGACAGATTCGAAGAGTATTTCATCCCTTTTAGTGTAAGCCAAGAGTTGAGAGAGAGGTTTGAAAGGTTAATTAAGGGAGATCTATCTGTGGCTGAATACACCAGGCTATTTGTTTAGCTGAGTAGGTATGCACCCTATGCTGTGGGGACCGAGGAACAGAAGAATAACAAGTACATTTCAGGGCTCAGTCCAGAGTTTATTTCTTTGGTTCAGTCTAGGAGGAGCAGCTTCCTAGAAGTTACTGACTTGGCAAGGCAGATGGAGATGACGCTGCTAGGGGACTAATGATGGTAGGAAGAAGAAGACCAGGGTTGAGGGTCAGTCCAGAGCGTAGTCGGACGTGTCGTACTATGACAGTGGAAGTTACTCTAGGAGTACCGACAAGCAGACCGGGTAGAGGGAGTCACCGTATCCATAGAAGGGGTAGGCATAATTGGAAGAGTAGCCGAGGATTCAGACCTGGTAAGGGCTTCAATGGTAGTGGGCAGAGTTCAGGCGACAACGGCTCTAGTTCTGGGGCCAGTACTTGTCAGATGTGTGGCAGGTCACATCAAGGACCGTGCCTAACATCCAGTGGAGCCTGTTTTAGGTGTGGTGAGATGGGACATATGGCTCGAGAGTGTCCTCGCTACTTCAGTCGGCCAGCTTTTCCGTAAGGCTCGTCCGCCAATGCGACTCGACTAGCTTTTTCTGCAGCTCTGGGATATTTTCAGGGTGGATCTCAGTTTGTCGGCCAACAGGGCCATAGTTTTGGAGGTGGATCTATAGGAGGTCGATCTGGGGGCACGGTTTAAGGTCGAGCTTCAAGGTCTCAGCAGTCAGGCCGGGGGCAAGCGAGAGTGTTCACCCTCACTCCTCAAGATGCGCGAGCCTGAAATTTTATGGTGTCAGGTACTATTCCTGTTTGCTATTCTGAAGCTAGAGTTTTGTTAGACCCTGGGGCTACCCATTCTTTCGTGTCGCCTAGTTTTGCCTTAAGATTGGATGTCCAGCCCGTTAGGTTTCAAGTTCCGATGTCGGTCACTTTGCCGTTAAGTGAGGCCTTAGAGACCGATGTCGTGTTTCCATCGTGTCCGGTGTCTGTTGAGGGTTGAGATGCGCGGGTAAGAAGAGAATCGGGGCTGTAGTGTCGGAGGCCGAGAAAGCACGCATGGAAGGCAGTGGCTTCCGGAGGTCGTTCCGGCCGATCTCGGTGGCGATCAGCTCCCCTTGGAGAGAGCTACCTTTTGGCGGTGGCGGCGTCGGTTTTGGTGGCCAAGGAGGGAGTTCCGACGAAGTAGGTGGCAGCCACATTTTTCAACTTTTCGGCGAGATCCGAGAAGGACGTATCCCGACTCTCGTTAGCTCAAGCTTCACAATGGCACCGGTTTCGTGGCGATCGGACTCCGTTTGCAAATCGACGGCCGAGATCGTCCGCAAATCTCTCCGGATGATCGGGGGTCGGATTAAAAAATTGGAAGCAGGGATCGTCATTAGCGTGTCGTTTCGAGTCCGATGGTGTGCTCGGATCATCGATCGGACTCCGGCGGCTGGAAGCGAGTCGACCGAGCAATCAAGCATCTTGGTAATTTTCTCTCGGCCGTTAATTTTGAAATTGTTTGATGTAATTTATGCTTATTGATTGTGTTGAGTATTAGATAATATTTGTGAGTCAAAAATAATTGTCTGTCGGTTTGCCTGCCCTTGTGTTTTGTGCTGTGTGGCGGAGTCGGGAAAGTCTGAGGACCCGACTCCCGTTGTTTTGAATTGTGGGATATTTATAGTGTTTTCCTGACAGGTCCTAGACCCGTTTTATGGGGGATAAATGTCCGTAAATTAGGGGAGGTTCTGCCGAATTTCTGGCAGATTCCTCGAGTCTAATTTAATTTTAGGCAGTCTACTCAGGGTCTAAGTTTAGAAAAAATCTACAAATGTCTATTAATTGTATATATTTTGTTACTAGATATTTTCGCCTTCCCGTCAGCTCCACCCGAGGCGTAGGAGTGGACTGCAGAACACGTTAGATCTGTGAGTTAAAGTCACATAATCTCTACACTATTGCCAAACCTAATTTGATATGCTATCTTAAAATTCATATTTAATATGATTATTAGTATTGCAATATAAATAATTTCATTTAATTATTATTTACTGAGATTAATTTTAATATTGTTACTAGTAATATTATATCGCTATTTTGATAGTTAATGTTATATTCACACATTGTTATTATTATTTTTTTCACATAAATTGCACGTTGTTTCCTCGAAATTCTAATTCCTTATTTCGATATGTGTTTAATAATTTTTCTAGACTATGATTATTATTATATTTGTTGAATGTGATTTGGGATGAGGCTTTAGTAGAACATGCCACCTGATGGGTTACTTTAGGACCACGTGCGCACCGGTAATGATCAAAGACAGGTAACAAGGTTATTATGGATTTGTTTGGCCTGATCGAGCATTGCTCTTTGGGCTGAGTTCAGTTGATTGCCGGAGTTAAGGTCCCTGATCGAGCAACGCTCTCTGGGCGCCGGCTTAGTTGGAATTCAAGTGTTCAGGCTGGAGGTAAGGACCCTGATCGAGCTTGCTCTCTGGGCGCCAGACCTGTTGGATTAAGAGAGCCGAAAGGCTACTAGTAATTGGGGTTAGGGTTCTACTGAGCCACTCGTCCTGCAAATATAAAAATTTATTTTATTTTTAAAATTATGGTATGATTATAATATGATTCGCATTTGATGTACATGGTTTGTTACATTGATTGTAATAATTATTATTTCTTGTGAAGACTGCAATAGTCACAAGATTATTGATTGTAACTCACTCTCGAGACTGACAGTCTCAATTTACTACTTTTTTTTCTGATTCGTGACTGTTGGTCTTCCCGCGACTCTTAATCAGTAACCCAACTCCTTCATCATCGAGTGGCGTATTCAATTTGGTATGTTAATTTGTAAAATCTTAGATTCTCCGCAGTAGTAATAGTAGATGTATTAGATGTAAATTTTCGGTAGTTTCGGGTCTCGCCTAATTCTTCTGGCAGACCGATTTAATTGTGTAAAATTTAATGTTACTGTAAATTGTGGCATTATTAATAGTAAAATTTCATATGAGATTTGTTTGAGTAAGTGAGTGTCAGGCTTACTATGGGATTCGGTGGCCTTACGCCTACCCATTCCCTAGTGCCGGTCACGGGCCCACAGATGGGGTCGTGACAGAGGCTGTTTTCTCAGACTCGCAATTACACTACTTTACGAGGTTGTTTTCTGATATTCATAAATATACATGTTTTATAGGATTATTTTCTTATATATATAAATATACAACTTTTACGGGGTTATTTTCTTATATTGACAAATATACCCCTTTTACGGGGTTGTTTTCTCATGTTTTAAAATTAACCCATATTAAGTGGTTGTTTTCTCACACTCACAAATATCCTAAAATTACGGGGTTATTTTCTCTTATTGATAAATATCCCCGTATTATGGGGTTATTTTCTCATATTAAAAAATTTACCCCTTCTACGAGGCTGTTTTCTCAGACTCCCAAATACACTACTTTTACGGAGTTGTTTTTCTCAAATTCATAAATATACATGTTTTGCGCAGTTATTTTCTTATATTGAGAAATATACCACTTTTACGGGGTCATTTTCTCATATTAAATTATTAGCACTATTCTGGGGTTGTTTTCTCAAATTCACAAATATACACGTTTTACGGGGTTATTCTCTTATATCAAATATACCCCTTTTACGGGGTTGTTTTCTCATATTATAAAATAAACACATTTAAGGGGCTGTTTTCTCATACTCACAAATATATAAAAATTACGGGGTTATATTCTCTGATTGATTAATATTCCCGTATTACAGGGTTTTTTTCTAATATTAAAAAATTTAGCCCTTCTATGAGGCTATTTTCTTAGAGTCAAAATTATACTAGTTTTACGGGGTTGTTTTCTCGGATTTATAAATATACACATTTTATGAGGTTATTTTCTTATATTGGTAAAAATACCACTTTTACGGGGTTATCTTCTTATTTTGCCAAATAGACCCCTTTTACGGGGTTGTTTTCTCATATTATAAATTAACCCGTTTAAGGGGTTGCTTTCTCATGCTCACAAATATACCAAAATTACGGGATTATTTGCTCCGATTGATAAATATCCTCGTACTACGGGGTTGTTTTCTCATGCTCACAAATATATCAAAATTACGGGATTATTTGCTACGATTGATAAATATCCTCATAGTAAGGGGTTGTTTCTCATATTAAAAAATTTACCCGTTCTACGAGGTTGTTTTCTCAGACTCGAAATTACACTACTTTTCGGGGTTATTTTCTAATATTCATAAATATAAACGTTTTATGGGGTTATTTTCTTATATTGTAAATACACCATTTTTACTGGGTTATTTTGTTATATTAACAAATAAATCCCTTTTACGGGGTTGTTTTCTTATATTATAAAATTAACCCATTTAAGGGATTGTTTTCTCATACTTACAAATACACCAAAATTATGACGTTATTTTCTCCGATTGCTAAATATCCCCATATTACAGGATTGTTTTCTAATATTAAAAAATTTACCCGTTCTACGAGGCTGTTTCTTAGACTCGCAATTACACATATGAAAGATACATGTTTAACGTTATTATTTTCTTATATTCATAAATATGTCAGTTTTACGGGTTCGTTTTCTCATATTAAATTATTAGCACTATTATTGGGTTATTTTCTCAAATTCATATATAGACACGGTTTAAGGGGATATTTTCTCATATTATATTGACAAATATACCCCTTTTACGGTGTTGTTTTCTCATATTATAAAATTAATCCATTTAAGGGGTTGTTCTTGCATAGTCACAAATATACCAAAAATATGGGGTTATTTTCTCCGATTGATAAATATCCCCGTATTACGGGGTTGTTTTCTAATATTTATAAATATACCCCTCTTATGGGGTTGTTTTCTCATATTAAAAAATTTCTCCCTTTTACGAGGCTGTTTTCTTAGACTCGCAGTTACACTACTTTTACATGATTATTTTCTCTTATTCATAAATATACATATTTTACGGGGTTATTTTCTTATATCGACAAATCTACCACTTTTATGGAATTATTTTCTCATATTATATAATTAACCCATTTAAGGGGTTGTTTTCTCATATTCACCAATACACCAAAATTATAGGGTTAGTTTCTCCGATTGATAAATATCCCCGTATTATGAGGTTATTTTCTCATATTAAAAATTTACCACTTCTACACGGTTGTTTTCTCAGACTCGCAATTACACTACTTTTACAGGGTTGTTTTCTCAGATTCATAAATATATACACTTTACAGGGTTATTTTCTTATATAGACAAATATATCCCATTTACGGGATTGTTTTCTCATATTATAAAATTAACCCATTTAAGAGATTGTTTTCTCATACTCACTAATACACTAAAATTACGGGGTTATTTCTCCGATTGATAAATTTACCCATTCTACATGGCTGTTTTCTTAGACTCGCAATTACACTACTTTGATGGGGTTGTTTTCTTAAATTCATAAATATACATATTTTACGGGGTTATTTTCTTATATTGATAAATATTAACCCATTTAAGGGGTTGTTTTCTCATACTCACAAATATAAAAAAATTATAGGATTATTTTCTCCGATTGATAAATATCCCCGTATTATGGGGTGGTTTTCTAGTATTAAAAAATTTACCCCTTCTACGAGGCTGTTTTCTCAAACTCACAATTACACTACTTTTACGGGGTTATTTTCTTTTTTTGTCAAATATACCCGATTTAAGGGGTGATTTTCTCATATTATAAAATTAACCCTTTTAAGGGGTTCTTTTCTCATACTCATAAATATGCCAAAATTACGGGGTTATTTTCTCTGATTGATAAATATCCCCGTATTACGGGGTTGTTTTCTCAGATTTATAAATATACATGTTTTACGGGGTTATTTTCTTATATTGATAAATATACCAATTTTACGGTGTTATTTTCTTATATTGACAAATATACCCTTTTTACGGGGTTGTTTTCTCATATTATAAAATTAACCCATTTACGGTGTTGTTTTTTTATGCTCACAAATATACTGAAATTACGGAGTTATTTTCTCCGATTGATAAATATCCCCGTATACGGGGTTATTTTCTCATATTAAAATATTTACCCCTTCTACGGACTATTTTCTCATATTAAAAAAATTACTCCTACTGCAAGGTTGTTTTCTCATATTCGCAATTGCACTACTTTTACAGGGTTGTTTTCTCAAAATCATAAAATATACACGTTTTACGAGGTTATTTTCTTATTTTGATAAATATTCCACTTTTACGAGGTTATTCTCTCATACTAAATTATTAGCATTAATATAGTGTTGTTTTCTCAAATTTATAAATATACACGTTTTACAAGGTTATTTTCTTATATTGACAAATATACCCTTTTTACGGGGTTGTTTTCTCATATTATAAAATTAACCCATTTAAGGGGTTGTCTTCTCAAACTCATAAAGATACCAAAATTACAGGGTTATTTTCTCCGATTGATAAATATCCATGTATGACGAGGTCTTTTTTAATATTTATAAATATACCTATCTTACAGGGTTGTTTTCTAATATTAAAAAATTTTCTCCTACTACGAGTTTATTTTCTGAGACATGCAATTACATTATTTTTACAAGGTTGTTTTCTGTTATTATAAAATTAACCCATTTATGGGGTTATTTTCTCCGATTGATAAATATTCTCGTTTTACGAGGTGGTTTTCTCATATTAAAAAATTTACCCCTTCTACGAGGCTGTTTTCTTGGATTCGCAATTACATTACCTTTACGCGGTTATTGTCTCAGATTCATAAATATACATGTTTTATGGGGTTATTTTCTTAAATTGATAAATATACCACTTTTACTAGGTTATTTTCTTATATTGACAAATATACTCCTTTTACGGGGCTGTTTTCTCATATTAAAAAATTTACCCCTACTGCGAGTCTATTTCTCAGATTCGCAATTACACTATTTTTACGAGGTTATTTTCTCAAATTCATAAATATACACGTTTTACAGGGTTATTTTCTTATATTGATAAATATACCACTTTTACAGGGTCATTTTCTCATACTAAATTATTAGCACTATTTTGGTGTTGTTTTCCAAAATTCATAAACATACACCTTTTACAGGGTTATTTTCTTATATTGACAAATATACCCTTTTTACGGGATTATTTTCTCATATTATAAAATTAACCAATTTTTGGGGTTGTTTTCTCATACTCACAAATATACCACAATTATCAGAGTATTTTCTCCAATCAATAAATATCCCCGTATTATGGGGTTGTTTTCTCATATTAAAATATTTACCCCCTCTACAGGGCTATTTTCTCAGACTCGCAATTACACTACTTTTACGGGGTTATTTTCTGAGATTCATAAATATACACGTTTTACGAGGTAATTTTCTTATATTTATAAATATACTCCTTTTACGGGATAATTTTTTTATATTGACAAAGATACCCCTTTTACGGGGTTGTTTTCTCATATTATAAAATTAACCCATTTAAGGGGTTGATTTCTCATACTCACAAATATACCACAATTACGGAGTTATTTCCTCAAATTCATAAATATCCCCGTATTACAGGGTTGTTTTTCACATATTAAGAATTTACCCCTTCTACGAGGCTGATTTCTTATATTATGAAATTTACCCCTTCTACGAGACTATTTTCTTACACTCGCAATTACACTACTTTTACGAGGTTATTTTCTCAGATTCATAAATATATTCATTTTACGGGTTTATTTTCTAATATTGATAAACATACCACTTTCACGGGGTCGTTTTCTCATTTTAAATTAATAGCACTATTATGGGGTTATTTTCTCAAATTCATAAATATACACATTTTATGGGGTTATTTTCTTATATTGATAAATATACCACTTTTACGTGGTTTTTTTTCTCATATTTTAAAATTAACCCATTAAATGGGTTGTTTTCTCATACTCACAAATATACGACAATTATGGGTTGTTTTCTCGTATTATGGGGTTGTTTTCTCATATTAAAAATTTACTCCTTCGAGGCTGTTTTCTCAGATTCATAAATATACATGTTTTACGAGGTTATTTTCTTATATTGATAAATATACCACTTTTATGGGGTCGTTTTCTCATATTAAATTATTAGCACTATTATGGTGTTGTTTTCTCAAATTCATAAATATACACGTTTTACGGGGTTATTTTTTAATATTGACAAATATACCCCTTTTACGGGGTTGTTTTTTCATATTATAAAATTAACCCATTTAATGGGTTGTTTTCTCATACTCACAAATATACCAAAATTACGGAATTATTTTCTCCAATTGATAAATATTCCCGTATTACGGGGTGATTTTCTAATATGAAAAATTTTTCCCCTTCTACGAGGCTATTTTCTGAGATTCGCAATTACACTATTTTTACACGGTTGTTTTTTCAGATTCATAAATATACACATTTTACAGGGTTATTTTCTTATATTGATAAATATACCACTTTTACGGGGTTATTTTCTTATATTGAAAAATATACCCCTTTTACGGGGTTGTTTTCTTATATTGTAAAATTAACCCATTTAACTGGTTGTTTTCTCATACTCACAAATATACTAAAATTATAGGATTATTTTCTTCGATTGATAAATATACCCGTATTACGGGGTTGTTTTCTAATATTTATATATATACCCCTCTTATGGGGTTGTTTTCTCATATTAAAAGTTTTATCCCTTCTACGAGGCTGTTTTCTCATATTCATAAATATACGCATTTTACGGGATTATTTTCTTATATTAATAAATATACCACTTTTATGGGATTATTTTCATATATTGATAAATTTGTCACTTTTACAGGGTTGTTTTCTCAAATGATAAAATTAACCCATTTAAGGTGTTGATTTCTCATACTCACAAATATACCACAATTACAGGGTTATTTTCTCAGATTCATGAATATCCTAGTATTACAGGGTTGTCTTTCACATATTAAAAATTTACCCATTCTACGAGGCTGATTTCTCATATTAAAAAATTTACCCCTTCTACGATGCTGTTTTCTTACACTCTCGATTACACTACTTTTACAAGGTTATTTTCTCAGATTCATAAATATACTCGTTTTACGGGTTTATTTTCTAATATTGATAAATATACCACTTTCACGAGGTCATTTTTTCATATTAAATTATTAGCACAATTATGCGGTTGTTTTCTCAAATTCATAAATATACAGGTTCTACAGGGTTATTTTCTTATATTGACAAATATATCACTTTTAAGGGGTTGTTTTTTCATATTATAAAATTAACCCATTTAAGAGGTTGTTTTCTCATACTCACAAATATACCAAAATTACAGGGTTTTTTTCTCCAATTGACAAATATTCCCGTATTACGGGGTGATTTTCTCATATTAAAAATTTACCCTTTCTATGAGGCTATTTTCTCAGAATCACAATTACACTATTTTTACACGGTTGTTTTCTCAGATTCATAAATATACATGCTCTACGGGTTTATTTTCTTATATTGATAAATATACCACTTTTAGGGGGTTGTTTTCTTATATTGAAAAATATACTCTTTTTACGGGGTTGTTTTCTCATATTATAAAATTATCCTATTTAACTTATTGTTTTCTCATACTCACAAATATACCAAAATTACGGGGTTATTTTCTTCGATTGATATATATCCCCGTATTACGGGGTTGTTTTCTAATATTTATAAATATACTCCTCTTACGGGGTTGCTTTCTCATATTAAAAAATTCACCCCTTCTATGAGGCTGTTTTCTCATATTCATAAATATACGCATTTTACGGGGTTATTTTCTTATATTGATAAATATACCACTTTTACAGAGTCGTTCTCCCATTTTTAATTATTAGCACTATGGTGTTGTTTTCTCAAATTCATAAATATACACGTTTTACGTGGTTATTTTCTTATGTTGACAAACAACCCTTTTATGGGATTGTTTTTTCATATTATAAATATACCCCTTTCATGGGGTTGTTTTCTCATACTTGCAAATAAACCACAATTACGGGGTTATTTTCTTCTATTGATAAATATCCCCGTATTATGGTGTTGTTTTCTCATACTCACAAATATACCACAATTACGGGGTTATTTCCTCAGATTCATAAATATCCCTGTATTACAAGGTTGTTTTTCACATATTAAAAATTTACCACTTGCACGAAGTTGATTTCTCATATTAAAAAATTTGCCCCTTCTACTATACTGTTTTCTCACACACGCAATTACACTACTTTTATGGGTTATTTTCTCAAATTCATAAATATACTCATTTTACGAGTTTATTTTCTAATATTGATAAATATACCACTTTTACGGGGTCGTTTTTTCATATTAAATAATTAGCACTATTATGGGGTTGTTTTCTCAAATTAATAAATATACACGTTTTACGGGATTATTTTCTTATATTGACAAATATACCTCTTTTATGAGGTTGTTTTCTCATATTATAAAATTAACCCATTTATGGGGTTGTTTTCTCATACTCATAAATATACCAAAATTACGGGATTATTTCCTCAGATTCATAAATATATACGTTGTACAGGGTTATTTTCTTATATTGATAAATATACCACTTTTACGTGTTCGTTTTCTCATATTAAATTATTAGCACTATTATGGGGTAATTTTCTCAAATTCATAAATATAAACGGTTTACGAGGTTATTTTCTTATATCGACAAATATACCCCTTTTACGGGATTGTTTTCTCATATTATAAAATTAACCCATTTAAGGGGTTGTTTTCTCATACTCACAAATATACCAAAATTACGGGGTTATTTTCTCCGATTGATAAATATCCCCGTATTACGAGGTTATTTTCTCGTATTAAAAAACTTACCCCTTCTTCGAGAGTGTTTTCTTAGACTCGCAATTACAATAATTTTACAGGGTTATTTCCTCAGATTCATAAATATACACGTTTTACATGGTTATGTACTTATATTGATAAATATACCACTTTTATGGGGTCAGTTTCTCATATTAAATTATTAGCACTATTCTGGGAATGTTTTCTCAAAATCATAAATATATATGTTTTACGGGGTTATTTTCTTCTATCGACAAATATACCTCTTTTATGGGGTTGTTTTCTCATATTATAAAATTAACCCATTTAAGGTGTTGTTTTCTCATACTCACAAATATACCAAAATAACGAGGTTATTTTTTTCGATGGACAAATATTTCCGTATTACGGGGTAGTTTTCTAATTTTTATAAATATACCCCTCTAACGGGGTTGTTTTCTCATATTAAAAAATTTACCCGTTCTACGAGTCTGTTTTCTCAGACTCGCAATTACAATAATTTAATGAGGTTATTCTCATATTCATAAATATATACATTTTACAGGGTTATTTTCTTATATTGATAAATACACCCCTTTTACAAGGTCGGTTTCTCATATTAAATAATTAGCACTTTTACGGGGTTATTCTCTCAGATTCATAAATATACCTATTTTACGAGATTATTTTCTTATATCGACAAATATACCTATTTTACGGGATTATTTTCTCCCATTGATAAATATCCTCGTATTACGAGATTATTTTCTAATATTTATAAATATACCCCTCTTATGATGTTGTTTTCTCATATTAAAAAATTTACCCCTTCTACGAGGCTGTTTTCTCAAACTCGTAATTACACTACTTTTACGCGGTTGTTTTCTCAAAGTCATATATATACACGGTTTACGAGGTTATTTTTTTATATCGATAGATTTACCCCTTTTACGGGATTATTTTCTCATATTATAAAATTAACCCATTTAAGAGGTTGTTTTCTCGTACTCACAAATAGACCAAAAATTACGTGGTTATTTTCTCCGATTGATAAATATCCCCATATTAGTGGGTTGTTTGCTCATATTAAAAATTTACCACTTCTACGAGACTGTTTTCTCACTCGAAATTACACTATGTTTACGGGGTTATTTTCTCAGATTCATAAATATACACATTTTACGAGGTTATTTTCCTATATTGATAAATATACCACTTTAACGGGGTATTTTTCTCATATTAAATTATTAGCACTATTATGGGATTGTTTTCTCAAATTCATAAATAAACACGTTTTACGGGGTTAATTTCTTATATTGATAAATAAACCACTTTTATGGGGTTATTTTCTTATATTGACAAATATACCCCTTTTACGGGGTTGTTTTCTCATATTATAAAATTAAGCCATTAAAAGGGGTTGTTTTCTCATACTAATAAAAATATCAAAATCACGGGGTTATTTTCTTCGATTGATAAATATCCCCGTATTACGGGATTGTTCTCTAATATTTATAAATATACCCCTCTTACTGGGTTGCTTCCTCATATTAAAAAATTTACCCCTTCTACGAGACTGTTTTTTCATATTAAAAAACTTATCCGTTATATGAGGCTATTTTCTTAGTCTCACAATTGCAATACTTTTACGGGATTATTTTCTCAGATTCATAAATACACACGTTTTTACTCGGGTTGTTATCTTTTATTGATAAATATACCACTTTTACGGGGTCATTTTCTCATATTATAAAATTAACCCGTTTAAGGGGTTGTTTTTTTATACTCACAAATATACTAAAATTACGGGATTAATTTCTCCGATTTATAAATATTCCCGTATTACGGGGTTGTTCTCTGATATTTATAAATATACCCCTCTATACAGGGTTGTTTTCTCATATTAAAAAATTTACCCCTTCTATGAGGCTGTTTTCTCAGACTCAGAATTACACTATTTTTATGTGGTTGTTTTCTCAAATTCGTAAATATACTTGTTTTACAGGGTTATTTTCTTATGTTGAAAAATGTTGAAAATCTAGAATATCTTTCCTGTATAGCTATAAAATCTATGTATATCCCATGATTTCTGCTCTATTTTAGGATAGAATAAATTAGCTCCTACTTTTTGGGAGATTACAGATTTCATGGAATTGACAAAAGTCAACTTCCATTTGTATAAATATTGCACAGCCTGAGCCCAGAATATAACAAAACAAAAAAAGCAATTTAGTTCTCTCTTTTTGTTCATGGTATCAGAGCTTGTCAGCCTTCATTGCTGAGTACTTTCTTCTTTTCATGTCCCTATTGCCAAGTGCAATTTCCAGCCTTCATTGCTGAAATTTTCACTAAGCCCTCATTGCTGCAACATGATTGAAACATCAAAAATTAACTCCAGTACTAAATCAGAAGAGACCTCAAATATTCCACATATAGGAGATTTGCAGAATATACAGGCAGCCTATAGGCTCAACGGAAAAAACTATTTGAAGTGGTCACAATTTGTTCAAACATTTCTCAAAGGAAAGGGCAAAATCAGCCACTTGCTTGGAACTAGACCCAAAAATGGTGATCCAAAATTTGCTGCTTGGGATGAAGAGGATTCTATGGTCATGTCATGGCTGGTGGAACTCCATGTTACCTAAAATAAGCGACACTTGCATGTTCCTGCCAACAGCTCCCTTGAAAAGTCCTCTAGTACATGTTCATTGGCTCAAACAGGTAAGTACCTTAACTCTTATGCTTTAAGTGCCTCAAGCATGTCTTCTCTAGGCTCTTGGGTCATCGACTCAGGAGCTACTAACCACATGACTCATAGCCCAATCAGATTTAGAACATACAACCCATGTCCTGGAAATAGAAAAATTATTGTTGCTGATGGATCTCCTATAACTGTTGCAGGCCAAGGAATAGTAAATCTATCAAATTCTTTGTCCCTAAATAATGTGTTGCATGTCCCCAAATTGTCCTCCAATCTCATATCCATCCATCAAATTACCAAGGATCTAAACTGCAAAGTAACCTTCTATTCTACTCATTGTGTTTTTTAGGATTTGATTACGGGGAGGACGATTGGACTTGCTAAGGTAAAAAATGGGCTTTATTACCTTGAGGAAATGAGTGGCAACGAGAAGAACAAAAATCAATTATCCCTCATCTGCTCCTTAAATAACCTATCTCCTAATAAATCTGAAATTTGGCTTCATCATTTTCGTTTTGGTCATCCATTTTTATTCTACTTAAAAGCATGTTTCCTTCACTTTTTAAAAATGAAGACGTTAGTAGTTTTCATTGTGATACATGTGAAATTGCTAAACATCATAGATTTTCATTTCCATTGAGTAATACAAGATCTACTAGACCTTTCTCCTTGATACATACTGATATTTGGGGGCCTTGTAGAGTTCCTAGTATTTTTGGAGCAAAATGGTTTGTCACATTCATTGATGATTGTACTAGAACTACATGGTTGTTTCTTATGAAAGAAAAATCAGAAGTAAGCAGTATTTTTCCAATGTTTCATAAAATGATTTACACACAATTTGGAAATTTGATTAAAAAAGTAAGATCTGACAATGCAAGAGACTACTTTAATCAAGTTCTCTCATCCTTTTTCCAAAAAGAGGGTATAATACACGAGTCATCTTATGTAGACACATCCCAACAAAATGGGATTGCTGAACGAAAAAATAGACATTTACTCAATGTGACACGAGCAATTTTGTTTCAACATAAAGTCCTAAAAAAATTTTATGGGGAGGCTGTTTTAACTGCTGCACATTTGATAAATAGAGTACCTTCCAAAGTGCTAAATAATCAGAGTCCCCATTGCTACTCTTTCTGTTTTTTACCCTGATTTTAATGTTTCTTGCAAACTGTCACCAAAAGTGTTTGGTTGTGTTGCTTTTGTACATATTCATGCACACCAAAGAGGGAAATTTAATCCAAGAGCTTTAAAATATATTTTTGTAGGATACTCAAACACAAAGAAAGGATACAAGTGTTATCATCCACCTTCAAAAAAAATTTTACCTCCACAGATGTCACATTTGTTGAAAATGAGCCTTACTTTCAAAGTAGCAATCCTCATTTCCAGGGGGAGAGTTCTTGGGAAGATAAGGAATTTCTCCTTGATTTTCAAAGTCCCACATCCAACTTGAAGTCTTTCAAACTTGACGATACACCTAACTCCAAAGGAGAACAGGCCAGCAGTGAACCTGAACCTGAATTTGAATTTGAAAATGAACATGCTGGTAAAGAAATTGAACCTGATCTTGGAGCTAAGGGAAAAACTGGTTTAAATCCTACTACACCACTCAAGGTCTACTCAAGGAAGAAAGTTCATATTTTTGAAACTGTGCAAGTCCAAGAATCTGAACCACAATCAGGTATTGAAAATTTTGCTCCTTTGTGTGTTCAATCTAACTCTGCCCCTTGTGAATTTAATGATTTAGACCTGCCTATTGCTGTTCGAAAAGGAACACGAGAATGCACTGAGCATCCCATCTCAAATTTTGTCTCCTTCCATAGACTCTCTCCACAACATAGAACTTTTCTTACCACTATCAACTCCATTTCAGTCCCACAAATACTACAAAAGGCACTTAGAAATAAGAACTGGTTACAAGCTATGAAAGAGGAGATGAATGCCATAGAAAGAAATAAGATTTGGGAAATTGTAGACCTGTCCAAAGGAAAGAAAACGGTAGGGTGTAAGTGGGTGTTTACTTTGAAATATAGAGCTAATGGTTCATTAGAAAGGCATAAAGCTCGATTGGTCGCAAAAGGATACACACAGACATATGGGTTAGATTACCAAGAGACCTTTGCACCCGTAGCAAAAATGAATACTGTGCGTGTTCTTTTGTCTTTAACTGCTAACTTTGGTTGGTGTTTACAGCAATTTGATTTTAAGAATGCATTCTTACATGGGGACTTAGAAGAAGAGGTGTACATGGAACCTCCACTAGGTTTTAATGAAATGTCTATTGAAAAGAAAGTGTGCAGGTTAAAGAAAGCTTTATATGGATTATAACAATCACCAAGGGCTTGGTTCGGAAGATTTACTAAAGTGATGCTAGCAATGCAATACAAACAAAGTCAAGGAGATCATACCTTGTTCATAAAACATTCAAAAGGAGGAGTTACAGCTCTACTTGTATATGTTGATGACATCATCATCACCGGGAATGATCAAATTGAAAGAGAAACACTCAAAAGTTCTTAGCAAAGGAGTTCGAAATTAAAGAACTTGGGAGGCTAAAGTATTTTTTGGGAATCGAGGTGGCATACTCAAGTAAAGGCATCCTTATTTCCCAACAAAAGTATGTCTTAGACTTGCTTAAAGAAACAGGCAATCTTAGATGCAAGGCAACAAGCACACCCATTGAGCCTAACTTGAGATTGAATGAAGAAAAGGATGATAGCATGGTAGATAAGGGAAGATATCAACGGTTGGTTGGGAAACTGATATACTTGTCCCATACAAGGCCGGACATAGCATTTGCTGTAAGTGTAGTAAGCGAATTTATGCATGATCCAAGAGAGAAACACTTGCAGGCTGTCAACAGAATTCTGTCTTATCTCAAAGGGACATCCGGTAGAGGAATTTTATTCAAGAAAAATGAAGAATTGCTCATTGAGGCATATATCGATGCTGATTATGCATGTTCTGTTGTAGATCGTAGATCAACTTCAGGATATTGTACATTTCTTGGTGGGAACCTAGTGACATGGAGGAGTAAGAAGCAATCGGTTGTTGCAAGATCAAGTGCTGAAGCAGAGCTTAGAGCTATGGCTCATGGAGTTTATGAATTGCTATGGCTCAAAATAATACTTGATGACCTTAAAATCAAGTGGGAAGGACCTATAAAACTCTATTGTGACAACAAGTCTGCCATCAACATTGCACACAATCCAGTGCAACATGATCGCACAAAGCACATCGAAGTAGATAGACACTTTATTAAAGAAAAGTTGGACAATGACATGATTTGCACTCCATATATAACATCAAATGATCAATTGGCAGATGTCTTAACTAAGGGAATGCCTACTTCCAACTTTGAAGACATTACATGCAAGATGGGAATGGAAAATATCTATTCACCATCTTGAGGGGGAGTGTTGAAAATCTAGAATATCTTTCCTGTACAGGTATAAAATCTATGTATATCTCATGATTTCTGCTCTATTTTAGGATAGAATAAATTAGCTCCTGATTTTTGGGAGATTACAGATTTCATGGAATTGACAAAAGTCAGCTTCCATTTGTATAAATATTGCACAGCCTGAGCCTAGAATATAACAAAACAAAAAAAGCAATTTAGTTCTCTCTTTTTGTTCAACAAATATAACTCTTTTACGGGGTTGTTCTCTCATATTATAAAATTAACCCATTTAAGGGGTTGTTTTCTTATACTCTTTTTACTGGGTTGTTTTCTCATATTAAAAAATTCACCCCTTTTACGATGCTGTTTTCTTAGACTCGCAATTACACTCTCTTTATGGGGTTGTTTTCTTAGATTCATTAATATACACATTTTTCGGAGTTATTTTCTTACATTAATAAATATACCACTTTTATGGGATTATCTTCTCAAACTAAATTATTAGCACTATTATAGTGTTAGTTTCTCAAATTCATAAATCTACATGGTTTACGGGGTTATTTTCTTATATTGACAAATATACCCCTATTACAGAGTTGTTTTCACATATTATAAAATTAACTAATTTAAGGGGTTGTTTTCTCATACTCACAAATATTCCAAAATTATGAGGTTATTTTCTCCGATTGATAAATATCCCCGTATTAGGGGGTTATTTTCTAATATTTATAAATATACCTCCCTTACGGGTTTGTTTTCTCATATTAAAAAATCTAACCCTTCTACAAGGCTGTTTTCTTAGACTCGTAATAACACTACTTTTACGAGGTTGTTTTCTCAGATTCATAAATATACACGTTTTACGGAGTTATTTTCTTATATTGAGAAATATACCATTTTTTTTACGGGGTCATTTTCTCATATTAAATTATTAGCACTATTCTAGGGTTGTTTTTTCAAATTTATAAAAATACATGTTTTATGGGGTTATTTTCTTATATGGACAAATATACTCCTTTTACGGGGTTGTTTTCTCATATTATAAAATTAACCCATTTAAGGGGTTATTTTCTCATACTCATAAATATACCAAAATTGCGGGATTATTTTCTCCAATTGATGAATATCCCAATATTACGGAGTTGTTTTCTTATATTAAAAAGTTTACCCCTTCTACGAGGCTATTTTTTCAGACTCGCAATTATACTAGTTTGACCGGGTTGTTTTTTCAGATTTATAAATATATACGTTTTACGGGGTTATTTTCTTATATTGATAAATATACCACTTTTACAGGATCGTTTTTTCATTTTAAATTATTAGCACTATTATGGGGTTATTTTCTCAAAATTCATATATATATACATGTTTTACGAGGTTATTTTCTTATATCAACAAATATACCCCTTTTACAGGGTTGTTTTCTCATATTATAAAATTAACCCATTTAAGGGGTTGTTTTCTCATACTCATAAATATACCAAAATTACGGGGTTATTTTCTCCGATTGATAAATTTCCCCATATTACGGGGTTGTTTTCTCATATTATAAAATTTACCCCTTCTACGAGGCTGTTTTCTCAGACTCGCAATTATAATACTTTTACGGGGTTATTTTCTTAGATCCATAAATATACACGTTTTATGGGGTTATTTTCTCATATCCATAAATATACATGTTTTACGGGGTTATTTTCTTTTATTGATAAATATACCACTTTTTCGAGGTCAGTTTCTCATATTAAATTATTAGCACTATTATGGGATTTTTTTCTCCAATTCATAAATATACATATTTTACGGGGTTATTTTCTTCTATCAAGAAATATACCTCTTTTATGGGGTTGTTTTCTCATATTAAAAAATTATCCCATTTAAGGGGTTGTTTTCTCATACTCACAAATATACCAAAATAACGGGGTTATTTTCTCTGATAGATAAATATCCTCATATTACGGGGTTGTTTTCTAATATTTATAAATATACCCCTCTTACGGGGTTGTTTTCTCATATTAAAAAATTTACCCCTTCTACGAGGCTATTTTCTCAAACTCGCAATTACACTACTTTTACGGGGTTGTTTTCTCAGAGTTATAAATATAGACATTATACGGGGTTATTTTCCTATATTGATAAATCTACCCCTTTTACGGGATTGTTTTCTCATATTATAAAATTAACCCATTTAAGGGGTTGTTTTCTCATACTCACAAATAGACAAAAAATTACGAGGTTATTTTCTACGATTGATAAATATCCTCGTATTATGGGGTTGTTTTCTCATCTTGATAATTTACCCCTTTCACGAGGCTGTTTTGTCAGACTCGCAATTGCATTACTCTTACGGGGTTATTCTCTCAAATTCATAAATATACCCATTTTACGAGACTATTCTCTTATATAGACAAATATACCTATTTTACAGGATTTTTTTCTGATTTTATAAAATTAACCCATTTAAGGGGTTGTTTTCTCATACTCATAAATACACCAAAATTACGGAGTTATTTTCTTTAATTGATAAATATCCCCGTATTACGGGATTATTTTCTAATATTTATAAATATGCCCCTCTTATGATGTTATTTTTCCATATTAAAAAATTTACTCCTCTGTTTTCTCAGATTCGCTGTTACACTTCTTTTACGGAGTTGTTTTTTCAGATTCATAAATATACACGTTTTATAGGGTTATTTTCTTATATTAATGAATATACCACTTTTACGGGGTTGTTTTCTCATATTAAATTATTAGCACTATTATGAGGTTGTTTTTTCAAATTCATAAATATACATATTTTTATGGGGTTATTTTCCTATGTGGAAAATATACCCCTTTTACGGAGTTGTTTTCTCATCTTATAAAATTAACCAAATTAAAGATTATTTTCTCATACTCACAAATATGCCACAATTACGAGGTATTTCCTCAGACTCATAAATATCCCCGTACTACGGGGTTGTTTTACAGATTAAAAAATTTACCCCTTCTACGAGGGTGTTTTCTCATATTAAAAATTTACCCCTTCTACGAGGCTGTTTTCTCATACTCGCAATTAAACTAGTTTTACGGGGTTGTTTTCTCAGATTAAAAAAATTATCATATTTTATCGGGTTATTTTCTTATATCGACAAATATACCACTTTTACGGGATTGTTTTCTCATATTATAAAATTAACCCATTTAAGAGGTTGTTTTCTCATACTCAAAA
The DNA here is from genome assembly GCF_019578655.1 of Ricinus communis. Classification (NCBI taxonomy): domain Eukaryota; kingdom Viridiplantae; phylum Streptophyta; class Magnoliopsida; order Malpighiales; family Euphorbiaceae; genus Ricinus; species Ricinus communis. The sequence goes on from NC_063258.1 coordinate 14,207,728, forward strand.
AATACACCAAAATTACGGGGTTATTTTCTCCCATTGATAAATATCCCTGTAATACGAGATTGTTTTCTCATATTAAAATATATACCCTTTCTATGAGGTTGTATTCTCAGACTCGCAATTACACTACTTTACGAGGTTGTTTTCTGATATTCATAAATATACATATTCTACGGGATTATTTTCTTATATATATAAATATACCACTTTTACGGGGTTAGTTTCTTATATTGACAAATATGCCCCTTTTATGGGGTTGTTTTCTCATGTTTTAAAATTAACCCATATTAAATGGTTGTTTTCTCACACTCACAAATATCCCAAAATTATGGGGTTATTTTCTCTGATTGATAAATATCCCCGTATTACGGGGTCATTTTCTCATATTAAAAAATTTACCCCTTCTACGAGGCTGTTTTCTCAAACTCCCAATTACACTACTTTTACGAAGTAGTTTTCTCAGATTCATAAATATACACGCTTTGCGCAGTTATTTTCTTATATTGAGAAATATACCACTTTTACGGGGTTGTTTTCTCATATTAAATGATTAGCACTATTCTGGGGTTGTTTTCCCAAATTCACAAATATACACGTTTTACGGAGTTATTCTCTTATATCGACAAATATACCCCTTTTAAGGGGTTGTTTTCTCATATTATAAAATTAACACATTTAAGGGGTTGTTTTCTCATACTCACAAATATACAAAAATTACGGGGTTGTTTTCTCTGATTGATTAATATTCCCGTATTACAGTGTCTCTTTCTAATATTAAAAAATTTAGCCCTTCTATGAGGTTGTTTTCTTAGAGTCGAAATTATACTAGTTTTACGGGGCTGTTTTCTCAGATTCATAAATATACACATTTTACGAGGTTATTTTCTTATATTGATAAAAATACCACTTTTACGGGGTTATTTTCTTATTTTGACAAATAAACCCCTTTTACGGGGTTGTTTTCTCATATTATAAAATTAACCCGTTTAAGGAGTTGTTTTCTCATGCTCACAAATATACCAAATTTACGGGGTTATTTGCTCCGATTGATAACTATCCTCGTACTACAGGGTTATTTTTCATTCTCACAAATATATCAAAATTACTGGATTATTTGCTATGATTGATAAATATCCTCGTAGTACGGGGTTATTTCTCATATTAACAAATTTACCCGTTCTACGAGGCTATTTTCTCAGACTCGAAATTACACTACTTTTCGAGGTTGTTTTCTAATATTCATAAATATAAACGTTTTATGGGGTTATTTTCTTATATTGTAAATATACCATTTTTACTGGGTTATTTTCTTATATTGACAAATAAACCCCTTTTACGGGGTTGTTTTCTTATATTATAAAATTAAACCATTTAAGGGATTGTTTTCTCATACTCACAAATACACCAAAATTACGAGATTATTTTCTCCGATTGCTAAATATCACCATATTACGGGGTTATTTTCTAATATTAAAAAATTTACCCGTTCTACGAGGCTGTTTCTTAGACTCGCAATTACACATATGAAAGATACATGTTTAACGTTGTTATTTTCTTATATTCATAAATATGTCAGTTTTACGGGGTCGTTTTCTCATATTAAATTATTAGCACGATTATTGGGTTATTTTCTCAAATTCATATATAGACACGGTTTACGGGGTTATTTTCTTATGTTGACAAATATACCCCTTACGGTGTTGTTTTCTTATATTATAAAATTAACCCATTTAAGGGGTTGCTCTGTCATAGTCACAAATATACCAAAAATATGGGGTTATTTTCTCCGATTGATAAATATCCTCGTATTACGGGGTTGTTTTCTAATATTTATAAATATACCCCTCTTATGGGGTTGTCTTCTCATATTAAAAAATTTATCCCTTTTACGAGGCTGTTTTCTCAGACTCGCATTACATGATTAATTTCTCTTATTCATAAATATACATATTTTACGGGGTTATTGTCTTATATCGACAAATCTACCTCTTTTACGGAATTATTTTATCATATTATAAAATTAACCCATTTAAGGGGTTGTTTTCTCATACTCACAAATACACTAAAATTACAAGGTTAGTTTCTCCGATTGATAAATATCCCTGCATTACGAGGTTGTTTTCTCAGACTCGCAATTACACTACTTTTACAGGGTTATTTTCTCAGATTCATAAATATATACACTTTACACGGTCATTTTCTTATATCGACAAATATACCCCATTTACGGGATTGTTTTCTCATATTATAAAATTAACCCATTTAAGTGATTGTTTTCTCATACTCACAAATACACTAAATTTACAGGGTTATTTTCTCCGATTGATAAATTTACCCATTCTATATGGTTGTTTTCTTAGACTCGCAATTACACTACTTTGATGGGGTTGATTTTTTAAATTCATAAATATACATATTTTACGGGGTTATTTTCTTATATTGATAAATATACCACTTTCACGGAGTCATTTTCTCATACTAAATTATTAGCACTATTATGGTGTTGTTTTCACAAATTCATAAATATACACGTTTTACGAGATTATTTTCTTATATTGACATATATACCCCTTTTATGGGTTGTTTTCTCATATTATACAATTAACCCATTTAAGGGGTTGTTTTCACATGCTCACAAATATAAAAAAATTACAGGATTATTTGCTCCGATTGATAAATATCCCCATATTATGGGGTGGTTTTCTAGTATTAAAAAATTTACCCCTTCTATGAGGCTGTTTTCTCAGACTCGCAATTACACTATTTTTATGGAGTTATTTTCTTTTATTGTCAAATATACCTGATTTACGGGGTGATTTTCTCATCTTATAAAATTAACCCTTTTAAGGGGTTCTTTTCTCATACTCATAAATATGCCAAATTACGGGGTTATTTTCTCTTATTGATAAATATCCCCGTATTACGGGGTTGTTTTCTCAGATTTATAAATATACATGTTTTACGGGGTTATTTTCTTATATTGATAAATATACCACTTTTACGGTGTTATTTTCTTATATTGACAAATATACCCTTTTTACGAGGTTGTTTTCTCATATTATAAAATTAACCCATTTACGGTGTTGTTTTCTCATGCTCACAAATATAGCAAAATTACGGGGTTATTTTCTCCGATTGATAAATATTCCCGTATTACGGGGTGGTTCTCTCATATTAAAAAATTTACCCCTTCTACGAGGCTGTTTTCTTAGATTCGCAATTACACTACCTTTACGCGTTTGTTTTCTCAGATTCATAAATATACATGTTTTACGGAGTTATTTTCTTAAATTGATAAATATACCACTTTTACTATGTTATTTCTTATATTGACAAATATACCCCTTTTACGGGGCTATTTTCTCATATTAAAAAATTTACCCCTACTGATAAAGTGGTATATTTTCTCAGACTCGCAATTACACTATTTTTACGAGGTTATTTTCTCAAATTTATAAATATACACGTTTTACAGGGTTATTTTCTTATATTGATAAATATACCACTTTTACGGCGTCATTTTCTCATAGTAAATTATTAGCACTATTTTGGTGTTGTTTTCTAAAATTCATAAATATGCACGTTTTACAGGGTTATTTTCTTATATTGACAAATATACCCTTTTTACAGGGTTATTTTCTCATATTATAAAATTAACCCATTTTGGGGGTTGTTTTCTCATACTCACAAATATACCACAATTACCGGGTTATTTTCTCCAATCAATAAATATCCCCGTATTTTGGGGTTGTTTTCTTATATTAAAATATTTACCCCCTCTATGGGGCTATTTTCTCAGACTCACAATTACACTACTTTTACGGGGTTATTTTCTGAGATTCATAAATATATACGTTTTACGAGGTTATTTTCTTATATTTATAAATATACTCCTTTTACGGGATAATTTTTTTATATTGACAAAGATACCCCTTTTACGGGGTTGTTTTCTCATATTATAAAATTAACCCATTTAAGGGGTTGATTTCTCATACTTACAAATATATCAAAATTACGGAGTTATTTACTCAAATTCATAAATATCTCCGTATTACAGAATTGTTTTTCACATATTAAGAATTTACCCCTTCTACGAGGCTGATTTCTCATATTATAAAATTTACCCCTTCTACGAGACTGTTTTCTTACACTCGCAATTATACTACTTTTACGAGGTTATTTTCTCAGATTCATAAATATACTCATTTTACGGGTTTATTTTCTAATATTGATAAACATACCACTTTCACGGGATCATTTTCTCATATTAAATTAATAGCACTATTATGGGGTTGTTTTCTCAAATTCATAAATATACAAGTTTTACGGAGTTATTTTCTTATATTGATAAATATACCAATTTTACAGAGTTTTTTTCTCATATTTTAAAATTAACCCATTTAATGGATTGTTTTCTCATACTCATAAATATACCACAATTATGGGTTGTTTTCTTATATTCATAAATATCCCCGTATTATGGGGTTGTTTTCTCATATTAAAAATTTACCCCTTCTTGAGGATGTTTTCTCAGATTCATAAATATACATGTTTTACGAGGTTATTTTCTTATATTGATAATAATACCACTTTTATGGTGTCGTTTTCTCATATTAAATTATTAGCACTATTATGGTGTTGTTTTCTCAAATTCATAAATATACACGTTTTACTGGGTTATTTTTTAATATTGACAAATATACCCCTTTTACGGGGTTGTTTTTCATATTATAAAATTAACTCATTTAAGGGGTTGTTTTGTCATACTCAGAAATATACCAAAATTACGGGGTTATTTTCTCCAATCAATAAATATTCCCATATTACGGGGTAGTTTTCTCATATTAAAAAATTTTCCCCTTCTACGAGGCTATTTTCTCAAATTCGCAAGTACACTATTTTTACGCGGTTGTTTTCTCAGATTCATAAATATACACGTTATATGGGGTTATTTTCTTATATTGATAAATATATCACTTTTATGGGGTTATTTTCTTATATTGAAAAATATACCCCTTTTACGAGGTTGTTTTCTTATATTATAAAATTAACCCATTTAACTGGTTGTTTTCTCATACTCACAAATATACCAAAATTACAGGGTTATTTTCTTCGATTGATAAATATCCCCGTATTATGGGGTTGTTTTCTAATATTTATAAATATACTCCTCTTATGGGGTTGCTTTCTCATATTAAAAAATTTACCCCTTCTACGAGGCTGTTTTCTCATATTCATAAATATACGCATTTTACGGGGTTATTTTCTTATATTGATAAATATACCACTTTTACAGGTTGTTCTCCCATATTTAATTATTAGCACTATTATGGTGTTGTTTTCTCAAATTCATGAATATACACATTTTATGTGGTTATTTACCTATATTGACAAATACAACCCTTTTACAGGATTTTTTTCATATTATAAATATACCCCTTTTACCGGGTAGTTTTCTCATGCTCACAAATAAAGTACAATTACGGGGTTATTTTCTTCTATTGATAAATATCCCCGTATTATGGGGTTGTTTTCTCATACTCACAAATATACCATAATTACAGGGTTATTTCCTCAGATTCATAAATATCCCTGTATTACAAGGTTGATTTTCACATATTAAAAATTTACTCCTTCTATGAGGCTGATTTCTCATATTAAAAATTTGCCCCTTCTACTAGGCTGTTTTTTGACACATGCAATTACACTACTTTTATGGGGTTATTTTCTCAGATTCATAAATATACTCATTTTACGAGTTTATTTTCTAATATTGATAAATATACTCACTTTAACGGGGTCATTTTTTCATATTAAATTATTAGCACTATTATGGGGTTGTTTTCTCAAATTCATAAATATACACGTTTTACGAGGTTATTTTCTCATATTATAAAATTAACCCATTTAATGGGTTGTTTTCTCATACTAACAAATATACCGCAATTACGGAGTTATTTTCTCTGATTGATAAATATCCCCGTATTACCGGGTGGTTTTCTCATCTTAAAAAATTTGCCCCTTACACGAGGCTGTTTTCTCAGATTCGCAATTACACTAGTTTTACGGGGTTGTTTTCTCAGATTCATAAATATACACGTTTTACGGAGTTATTTTCTTATATTGATAAATATTCCACTTTTACGAGGTTATTTACTTATATTGTCAAATATATCCTTTTTACGGGTTGTTTTCTCATATTATAAAATTAACCCATTTAAGGGGTTCTTTTCTCATAGTCACAAATATAACAAAATTACGGGGTTATTTTCTACGATTCATAAATATCCCCGTATTACGGGGTAATTTCCTCATATGAAAAAATTTAACCTTTCTACGAGGCTGCTTTCTCAGACTCGCAATTACACTACTTTTACGGGTTGTTTTCTCAGATTCATAAATATATACGTTTTACGGGGTTATTTTCTTATATTGATAAATATACCACTTTTACGGGATTCTTTTCTCATACTAAATTATTAGTACTATTATGGTGTTGTTTTCTAAAATTCATAAATATACACGTTTTACGGGGTTATTTTCTTATATTGACAAATATACCCCTTTTACGGGGTTGTTTTCTCTTATTATAAAATTAACCCATTTAGGGGCTTGTTTTCTCATACTCACAAATATACCATATTAGGGGGTTATTTTCTCCAATTGATAAATATCCCCGTATTACGGGGTTGTTTTCTAATATTTATAAATATACCTCTCTTGCGAGGTTTGCTTTCTCATATTAAAAAACTTGCCCCTTCTACGAGGCTGTTTTCTCAGACTCGCAATTACACTACTTTTACGGGTTTTCTCGGATTCATAAATATACACGATTTATGGGGTTATTTTCTTATATTGATAAATATACCACTTTTACAGGATCATTTTCTCATACTAAATTATTAGTACTATTATGGTGTTGTTTTCTCAAATTCATAAAATACACGTTTTACGGGGTTATTTTCTTATATTGATAAATATACCCCTTTTACAGGGTTGTTTTCTCATAGTATAAAATTAACCCATTTAAGGGGTTGTTTTCTTATACTCATAAATATACCACAATTATGGGGTTATTTCCACAGATTCATAAATATCCCCGTATTACGAGGTTATTTTCACATATTATAAAATTCAGCCCTTCTATGAGATTGTTTTCTCATATTAAAAAATTTATTCATTCTACGAGGCTGTTTTCTTATACTTCCAAATATACCACTTCTATTTATAAATATACCACTTTTACGGAATCATTTTCTCATATTATAAAATATACCTCCCTTAAGGGGTTGTTTTCTCATATTTAAAAAATTTACTCCTTCTACGAGGCTGTTTTCTTGGACTCGCAATTAAACTACTTTTACGGGTTGTTTTCTCAGATTCATAAATATAGACATTTTACGTGGTTATTTTCTTATATTGATAAATATACCACTTTTATGGGGTCGTTTCTTCATACTAAATTATTAGAACTTTCTAGGGTTGTTTTCTCAAATTCATAAATATACACGCTTTACCGGGTTATTTTTTTATATCGACAAATATATCTCTTTTACGGGATTGTTTTCTTATATTATAAAATTAACCTATTTAAGGGGTTGTTTTCTCATACTCACAAATATACCAAAATCACGGGGTTATTTTCTGCCTTTGATAAATATCCCCATATTACGGGATTGTTTTCTCACATTAAAAGATTTACCACTTCTACGATGTTGTTTTAAGACTCACAATTACACTACTTCTACAGGGTTGTTTTCTGAGATTCATAAATATACACGTCTTACGGGGTTATTTTCTTATATTGATAAATATACCACTTTTACGGGGTTATTTTCTTATATTGACAAATATACCCCTTTTATGGGGTTGTTTCGTCATATTATATAATGCGCTTGATCACTCGGTCGACTCGCCTCCAACAGTCGAAGTCCGTTCGACAATCCGAATGCACCAACAGACTCGAAACGACGCGCTAATGACGATCCCAGCTTCCGATCTTCCGATCCAACTCCCGATCATCTGGAGAGATTTATGGACAATCTCGGCCGTCTATTTTCAAACAGACTCTGATCGCTATGAAACCGGTGCCATTGGAAAGCTTGAGCTGAGGAGAGTCCGGATATGCCCTATGATCGGCCAAAGCTCGCCGAAGCTCGCCGAAAAAGCCAAAAAATGCCTGCTGCCCCTAACTTTTCACCTCGTCGGATCTTGCAATTCCGGCAGCCTCAAGGGGTGGCGATGGTCGGAAAAGAAAGCCTAGAAGTCGCTGATCATTTGGAGCTCAGAACCATCGGCAACGGTTATCGGAATCACCGTGAACGGTGGCAAGTCGGCAACCTTCCCATTTCCACGCCTTCACTTGCTGCGTGCTCGGCCTTCATTGCACCTTGACGACACCTTTGCATCTTCCCCTTCCTTCCTCCTTCTTCCCCAATCCCCTTCTTCTCCTTTTATTTTCTTTCTTCTCCACATCGACAATGGGTCCCTGAACTTTTCTTCCTTACCATTTAGTCCCTCAACTTCTTTAATTACTAACAATTTCATCCTACAAAATTTATGATTGACCCTCCAACTTTTCTTTAGCTTTTCAATTAAGGCCCTAACTATTTAATTTGGGCCAAATTAGAATTATTAAAAATATACAATTACATATTTACCCTTGCTTTTAAAAGTAAAATTACTAAAAAGCTTTGCTGACATATTTAATTACAAAAATACCAAACATACAAATTTTCATTAAAACCCCATATTAATAAAATTATACTCTTAATCCTTATTCCAAAATAAATTTCCAATTTAGTCCTAACACACAATTAATTTAATTAATCAATTTGCTAAATATTTTTCCAATTAAAACTTACACCATTAGCTAATTAAAATGCCATTTTCCCAATAATTCTTTTATAAAAATATTATTTACTAATTCTTTCATAACTCTCAAATATAGAATTTTAATTCATATATTCACTTTGGGGAATGACTAAAAAAAAAATTATTTCGCAAAGAATTTACTTAATTAATTTCTTAAAAATCAAACTAATTGGATATAGAAAATAACTCCCTTATTTGTCCAGCATTAAAATTCCATTTAAATCATTCCAATTTAAACCAAATAAAAATAAAGAAAAATTAATTTAAATAAAAATCATTTACTAACTGTTATTAATATTATCATTATTAAAGGAAAATTCCGGGTATTACATTCTTCCCCCCTTAAGAAAAAAATTTGTCCTCGAATTTAAAAGAAAAAAGGGGTTCACACTAAGACTGATACCAATGAGAATAGGAACCTCTCGTCTCCAGCTCGGCTTCTCGGGTACTTCCATTGGAAGAAAAATTCAACCACAAGACCCATCGATAAAACCCTTGAGTAAAACTGACGAACGTGAGAATCCACGACCATGACTGACTGCTCCTCTGGAAGCCAAATCTTCACTTACTTCCATACACCGAGGTTCCAACACAAGCAATGGATCGAAAATGCACTTCCTCAACACGGGTCTATGAACTACCGGATTGACCTGCGAGAAAATATTTGGTGGCAAGTCCAACTTGCATGCCACCTCACCAATCCTGCCAATAAATCCAAGGGTTCCACACAATCTTGCCTTCTTTACCAAACCACATCACTTCTTGCACATGAGACGCCTTAGGATTACATACTCTCTAATACAAGTCTCCACGTGCTTCCACGGTTTCGATCCACTCCTCTCGCTTTCAAAGTCTTGTACTTTCACCGTCATGGCAAAAGGAATCTTCTTTAAAATGATCAGGACCAACTCTGGTTTTGCCAAAAATCCAGTTAGCCAAACTCTTTCCTAACAACGTGTCCTTTGCACATATAGAATATCCTTAACATCCACATCACATCATCCACGTCATCTCATCCATCTAGTTATGATAACCAATACAAAACCATGCTATCCTGACACAAAATCTCCTTTCGACTGGAATCTAGAAGTCTCCTCTATAATCCAATAAGGGGCCTACTGCGCCACAGATTCATTCTCACAGCAACTCAGCTTGTCAACCAGAGAATCCCAAGCTAACACAATTTACTTTGAAAGATTTACTTATTTATTTATTTACTTTATAATCATCACTGATAAAAGTTTTATTATCTTGAAAAACTCTTTTATAAAATCGTAAAATCTCTAGCCATTTTCTTTATATAAAATTCTACAATATCGTCCGAAAATACTCCTACCACCTTTCTTAAGCTTCTTACAAGCATAAACTCGACCATATATGCTCTGAAAACAAACAAGACAGACTTGATCCTAGCTCCGTAGTACCAAGAATCTTAACCTAGGTCGAAGGAAATCTAAACCTAAGCTCTGATACCAACTTTGTCACGACCCGATCTATGGGCTCGTGCCAGGTTTAAGGCCACCAAATCCCGTAGTAAGCCTGACTATTCACTAACTCAACAAATTAAAATCCAAACTCAACTCTAAGCACTTTTTCCATAATTAATCTTAACCTTCAAATTCTACATATTTAATTCGGTCTGCCAGCATAATTAGGCAAGACCCGAATTTACATAAAATTACAACTAATAAGTCTAAAATTTCTACTGCGGAGAATCTAAAATCTTACAAGTCAAGCATACCAAAATGAATTACATCAACCCGATGAGAAAGGAGTCGGGTTGCTAGATGAGAACTGCGGAAAGACTAACAATCACCTGAAAAATAGTGAAAATTGAGACTGTCAGTCTCGAGAGTGAGTTAAAATCATATATCCAAAAACAATTACAAACACTTCAATAACACATTTATCTAATTTGAAATAAATATTAAGTCATGCAAAAATAAACGTGTCATGCCATGCTTAAATAAAAATAACTTTCATATACTACGGGATGGAGTACCTCAGCAGAGTCCAATCCCAACACTAACATCTCGACTCTCTCATTCTAACAGAACTGGCGCCCAGAGAGCTAAGCTCAATTAGGGTCCTTAAATCCAGTTCAGTCACTTAATTATCACTATCAGTCTTAGCCTTTAGGCTCTCTTACTCCAATAAGACTGGCGCCCAGAGAGCGAAGCTCGACTAGGGTCCTTAACTCTAGTATGGTCACTTAGGTTTCCAAATAAGCCGGCGCCCAGATAGCAATGCTCGGCCAGGGACCTTTACTCCGACAACTCACTCTACTCAGCCGAGAGAGTAATGCTCGATCAGGGTAAGTCCTAAATTTACCTTTTAAAGAATTTCAAACTTTTACCCCTTTATTTTCTGTCTCTGATTCATACCGGTGCAACTCATCAAATAGCAAGTTCTACAGTCGTTCCATCCCGAATCAACACGAAATTAATAAAATCATAATGCAGAAAATGAAACATATATAAACAGTAAATAACTAAATATTTAAAATATTAATCATTTAATCAGAGATATCACATAAAAATCTTAGTATGACACACGTAAACAGACATATGACTTTAACTCACAGATCTGACGACCTCCTAGCTCTACTCCGATGCCTCGGGTGGAGGGAGTCGAACTGACGGAATATCTAATCACGGAAAACAATTTAATCAATAACATTGAAACATTTGACAATTAATCCTAGATCTAGATTTCTAGGAGTAACTGTCTAAAGAAATTCGACACGGGTAAATTCTATTGAAAATTCGTTAGAACCTCCCCTAAACACGGACGTTTACCCCCGTAAAATGGGTCCAGGACCTACCAGAAAACACTTCAAATATTCCAAAAATTTATTTTAACGGGAGTCGGGTCGCCAAGACTTCACTATTTTTCCCGACTCCGCCACACATCATAAATCACGATAAAAGGCAGACAGTTAGACAATTAATTATTTTAACTCACAATATTTTTCTAAAGCTCAACACATTTCAATAATCACATAAATTTTACCAATAAATTCTAAAATCAGCGGGAGAATTCAGGGCGGCTTGATCGCTCGGTCGACTCGCCTCCAGCCGCCGGAGTCCGATAGACGATCCGAACGCACCAACGGACTCGAAATGACGCGCTGATGACGATCCCAGCTTCTGTTCTTTCGATCTGACCCCCGATCATTTAGAGAGATTTACGGATGATCTCGGCCGTCGATTTTCAAACGGAGTCTGATCGCTACGAAACTGGTGCCATTGGAAAGCTTGAGCTGAGGAGAGTCTGGATATGCCCTTTGATCGGCCAAAGCTCGCCGAAGAAGCCAGAAAACACCGGCTGCCCCTAACTTTTCACCTCGCCGGATCTTGCAATTCTGGCAGTCTCAAGTGGTGGCGATGGTCGAAAAATAAAGCCCAGAAATCGCTGATGATTTGGAGCTCAGAACCATCGGCAATAGTTGCCGGAAACATTATGAACGGTGACAAGTTGGCTACCTTTCACATTTCTACACCTGCTGTTGCCATTCATTACCGCCGTTACAGCTACCGTGCTCGCCTACTCCAGCTGCACCTTCGGCCGGCTTCGCGGCGCCTCAGAAGCTTGCTACCACCGGCTGGACGACACTACCGCTTCTTCCCCTTCCTTCCTCCTTCTTCCCCGATCCCCTTCTTCTCCTTTTCTTTTCTTTCTTCTCTACATAGACAATGGGTCCCTAAACTTTTCTTCCTTACTATTTAGTCCCTTAACTTCTTTAATTACTAACATTTTCGTCCTACAAAATTTTTGATTGACCCTTCAACTTTTTTTTAGCGTTTCAATTAAGCCCCTAACTATTTAATTTAGGCCAAATTAGAATTATTAAAAATATATAATTACATATTTACCTTGCTTTTAAAAGTAAAATTACCAAAAAACCCTTGCCGACATATTTTATTACAAAAATACCAAACATACAAATTTTCATTAAAACACCACATTAATAAATTATACTTTTAATCCTTATTCTAAAATAAATTTCCAATTTAGTCATAATATAAAATTAATTTAATTAATCATTTTGCTAAATATTTTCCAATTAAAACTTATACCATTAGCTAATTAAAATGCCATTTCCCAAATAATTTTTTTATAAAAATATTATTTACTAATTCTTTTATAGCTCTCAAATATAGAATTTTAATTCATATATTCATTTTGGAAAAGTTAAATGACTAAAAAAACTAATTTATTTCCTAAAAAATTTACTTAATTAATTTCTTAAAAATCAAACTAATTGGATATAGAAAATAACTCCCTTATTTGTCTAGCATTAAAATTCCATTTAAATCATTCCAATTTAAACCAAATAAAAATAAAAAAAAATTAATTTAAATAAAAACTCATTTATTAATTGTTATTAATATTATCATTATTAAAGAAAAATTCCGGGTATTACAATTATTTTCTTCTATTGATAAATATACCACTTTTACGAGGTCGTTTTCTCATATTAAATTATTAGCACTATTATGGGGTTGTTTTCTCAAATTCATAAATATACACGTTTGACGGCGTTATTTTCTTATATCGACAAATATACCCCTTTTACGGAGTTGTTTTCTCATATTATAAAATTACCCCATTTAAGGGGTTGTTTTCTCATATTCAAAAATATACCAAAATTACGGGATAATTTTCTCCGATTGATAAATATCCCCGTATTACGTAGTTTTTTCTCATATTAAAAAATTTACCCCTTCTACGAGGCTGTTTTCTCATACTCGAAATTACACTACTTTAATGAGGTTATTTTCTTAGATTGATAGATACACATGTTTTAAGGGGTTATTTTCTTATATTGATAAATAAACTAATTTTATGGGGTTATTTTCTCATATTAAATTATTAGCACTATTATGGGGTTGCTTTCATAAAATCATAAATATACACGTATTACGGTGTTATCTTCTTATATCGACAAATATATCCTTTTGCGAGTTTGTATTCTCATATAATAAAAGTAACTCATTTAAGGGGTTATTTTCTCACTCACAAATATACCAAAATTACGGGGTTATTTTCTCCGATTGATAAATATTCCCATATTACGAGGTTGTTTTCTAATATTTATAAATATACCCCTCTTACGGAGTAGTTTTCTCAGATTAAAAATTTATTCCTTCTACGAGGTTGTTTTCTCATACTCACAATTCTAGCACTATTATGGGGTTATTTTCTCAACTTCATAAATTTACATGTTTTACGGAATTATTTTCTTATATCGACAAATATACCTCTTTTACGAGGTTGTTTTCTCATATTATAAAATTAACCCATTTAAGGGGTTGTTTTCTCATACTCACAAATACACCAAAATTATGGGGTTATTTCTCCGATTGATAAATATCCTCGTATTACGTTCTCATTTTAAAAAATTTACCCCGTCTACGAGGCTGTTTTCTCAGACTCGCAATTACACTACTTTTACAAGATTGTTTTCTCATATCTATAAATATACACGTTTTACGGGGTTATTTTCTTATATTGATAAATATACCATTTTTACGATTTTATTTTCTATATTAACAAATATACTCCTTTTACGGGGTTATTGTATCATATTATAAAATTAACTCATTTAAGGGGTTGTTCTCTCACTGTTATAAATATACCAAAATTACGGGGTTATTTTCTCTGATTGCTAAATATACCCTTATTACGATGTTGTTTTCTAATATTTATAAATATACCCCTCTTACGGGGTTGTTTTCTCATATTAAAAAATTTATCCGTTCCACGAGGTTGTTTTCTTGGACTCGCAATTATACTACTTTTAAGGGGTTGTTTTCTCAAATTCACAAATTTACAAATTTTACGGGGACATTTTCTTATATCGATAAATATATTATGGGGTTGTTTTCTAAAATTTATAAATATACACGTTTTACGGGATTATTTTCGTATATCAATAAATATACCATTTTTACGGGGTTGTTTTATAGTGTTTGTCACAACCCACTTTGGGGGCCCGTGACCGGCACTAGGGAATGGGTAGGCTTAAGGCCACCGAAACCCGTAGTAAGCCTTACCAACCCGCAAATCCATATATACAATTAACCAAATATAAAGTAGTCATAATTGTCTTGCATAATACATCATCATACTACCAACAGGAGTCAGAATAGTTATTTAAATTTTAAAATTTCCTACTGCGGATTCTCTAGAGTAAAAATGATAAGTATATAAGTACAAGATAATTACAAAAGTCCAAGAAGAAGAAGTCAATTTGTCGAATGTGCGATGGCGAAGGTCTTTAACTATCACCTGAAAAAATTACGAGCGGTCTCGAGAGTGAGATAAAATCAAATAATCTAGAGACTATTGCAGTCTTCACAGGAAATATTAATTATTCGAATCCATATATCAAACCCCGAACATAAGCGAAATCATGATGTCATCATACCATAATGAAATAAATAAGTAAATAAATAAATAAATAAAAATATCTTTGTTTCTTTCTATTCGGGACGAGTGGCTCGGTAGAACCCTAAACCCCAAATTCTAGTAGCCTTTCGGCTCTCTTAATCCAATTGGCCGGAGAGCAAGCTTCGATCGGGGTCCTTACCTCCGGCTGAACACTTGAATTCCAAATAAGCCGGTGCCCAGAGAGCATTGCTTGATCAGGGACCTTAACTCCGGCAATCAACTGAACTCAGCCTAGAGAGCAAGCTCGATCAGGGCAGACAAATTCATAATAACGTTATATCCATCACTGATGTAACCCATCGAGCGGCATGTTCTACAAGCCACATTTCCCAATTCGCAATCATCACATATAATAAATATTATTATCTGATGAACTCAACCAACACATATCGAAATAAAGATTAAAGATTTAAGGTAAAACAACGTGAAATTTGTGAGGGAAAAATAATATCGTTCATCTTATTATAACATACTAATAATAATATTTATATTATTTCAAATATTAATAATCAAGTGAAATCATTTATTTTGCGATACTAATAATCATATTATGCATGAACTTTCAAAATAGCATATTAAATCAGACTTAGCAATAGTGCAATGATTAAATGACTTTAACTCACACGGATCTAAGCGTTCGATCGCTCCTCACGCCTCGGGTGGAGCTGGCGGGAAGGCTGAATTATCTAATAACAAAAGACATACAATTAATAGACATTCAAAATTTTTTCCTAAACTTAGACCCTAAGGTCGACTGCCTAGAATTAAATTGGAGTCGAGGATTCTGCCGAAAATTTGACAGAACCTCCCCTAAATTACGGATATTTACCCCCCGTAAAACGGGTCCAGTATCAAACATGCTGGAATTTAATAATAGGAGCCGGGCCACAAGAACTGCACTAATATTTTCCCGACTCCAAAACACCACAACCCAAACAATTTAATTTGATTTATTTTTAAACTACCCAACACAAGCAATTAATAGCCACAATAACTTTCTAATATGATAACAAAATTTTTCAGAGTCTAATAAAATTATACCGAGTTAAAAATTAAAATATTCCAGCGTCCGAAAACGGTCGGGGCCCGGTCACGCCAGCGATGTCGAATTCAAATATGGAAGCGCCTACGTGAAGCTCAAGTTACGGGGAGTCCGGGAGTACAAGAGTTTTGGCCGGAAAGTGGGCGGGCGGCCAGTCGGGGCTGAAAGTCATTGCTCACGCGACACTTTCCAGCAAGGATTTTCCGACCGGAGGGTTGCTTCCGGTTTTGGGGTGAGGATCTCGTTTCCGATGTCAAATCGCTTGGCTGCCGTGAGAGAGCGAGCGGGAAGGCAGCCCCCCATTCTTGACAGCGGAAAGGAGGAAAGGGAAGGAGGGAAGCGCGGGAAGAGTGGGCCGCCAGTGGGAAGAGAAGAAATGGGGAAGGGAGAGGAGAGGAGGAAGGAAAGAGAGAGGGAGGAGAAAAAGAGATTTTTTTTTAATATATATATATATAGAATTATTATTATTACAACTAAGGGTGTTACAGTGTTATTTTCTCATATTATAAAATTAGTCATTTAAGGGATTGTTTTCTCATACTCATAAATATACTAAGATTACGAGGTTATTTTCTCCGATCGATAAATATCCCCGTATTACGGGGTTGTTTTCTCTTATTAAAAAATTTACTCATTCTACGAGGTTGTTTTCTCAGACTCGCAATTACACTACTTTTACGAGGTTGTTTTTTTAAATTCATAAATATACAGGTTTTCGGGGTTATTTTCTTATTTTGATAAATATACCACTTTTACACGGTCATTTTCCCATATTAAATTTTTAGCACTATTACGGGCTTGTTTTCTCAAATTCATAAATATACATGTTTTACGGGGTTATTTTCTTATATCGACAAATATACTCGTTTTACGGGATTGTTTTCTCATATTCATAAATATACACGTTTTATAAGGTTATTTTCTTATATTGATAAATATACCAATTTTACGGGATTATATTCTTATATCGACAAATATACCCCTTTTACGTGGTTGTTTTCTCATATTCATAAATATATACATTTACGGGGTTATTTTCTTGTGTAGATAAATATGCCCCTTTTACAGGGTTGTTTTCTCACATTATAAAATTAATCCATTTAAGGGGTTTTTCTCATACTCACAAATATACCAAAATTACGGGGTTATTTTCTCCGATTGATAAATATTCCCTTATTACGGGGTTGTTTTCTAATATTTATAAATATACCCCCTTATGGGGTTGTTTTTTCATATTAAAAAATTTATCCGTTCTACGAGGCTGTTTTCTCATACTCGTAATTACATTACTTTTATGGGGTTATTTTCTCGGATTCATAGATATACATATTTTACGGGATTATTTTCTTATATTGATAAATATACCACTTTTACGGGGTCGTTTTCTCATATTAAATTATTAGCACTATTGTGGGGTTGTTTTTTTAAATTCATAAATATACACATTTTACGGGGTTATTTTCTTATATCGACAAATATACCCCTTTTACGGGGTTATTTTCTCATATTATAAAATCAACCAATTTAAGGAGTTGTTTTCTCATACTCACAAATATACCAAAATTACGGTATAATTTTCTCCGATTGATAAATATCCTCGTATTACGTGGTCTTTTTCTCATATTATAAAATTTACCCATTCTACGAGGCTGTTTTCTCAGACTCGTAATTATACTACTTTTACGGGGTTATTTTCTTAGATTCATAGATATACATGTTTTACGGGGTTATTTTCTTATATTGCTAAATATACCACTTACGGGGTTATTTTCTCATATTAAGTTATTAGCACTATTATGGGGTTGTTTTCTTAAATTCATAAATATACACGTTTTACGGAATTATTTTCTTTTATCGACAAATATATCCTTTTTGTGGAGTTGTATTCTTATATAATAAAAGTAACTCATTTAATGCGTTGTTTTCTCATACTCACAAATATACAAAAATTATGGGGTTATTGTCTCTGATTGATAAATATTTCGGTATTACGAGATTGTTTTCTAAAATTTATTGATATACCCCTCTTACAGGTAGTTTTCTCATATTAAAAAATTTATCCCTTCTACGAGGCTGTTTTCTCATACTCGCAATTTTAGCATTATTATGGGGTTGTTTTCTCAAATTCATAAATTTACAAGTTTTATGGGGTTATTTTCTTATATCGACACATACCCCTTTTACAGGATTGTTTTCTCATAATTATAAAATTAACCCATTTAAGGGGTTGTTTTCTCATACTCACAAATACACTAAAATTATGGGATTATTTTCTCCGATTGATAAATATCCTCATATTATAGGGTTGTTTTCTCATATTAAAAAATTTACCCCTTCTACGAGGCTGTTTTCTAAGACTCGCAATTACACTACTTTTACAGGGTTGTTTTCTCATATTCATAAATATACAAGTTTTACAGGGTTATTTTCTTATATTGATAAATATACCATTTTTACGGGATTATTTTCTTATATTAACAAATATACCTATTTTACGGGGTTGTTCTCTCATACTTATAAATATACTAAAATCACGGAGTTATTTTCTCCGATTGATAAATTTTCCCTTATTACGGGGTTATTTTCTAATATTTATAAATATACCCCTCTTACGGGGTTGTTTTCTCATATTAAAAAATTTACCCGTTCTACGCTGCTATTTTCTTAGACTCGCAATTATACTACTTTTAAGGTGTTGATTTCTCAAATTCACAAATATACAAATTTTACGGGGATATTTTGTTATATTGATAAATATACCACTTTTTTATGTGGTCGTTTTCTCATATTAAATTATTAGCACTATTATGGGGTTGTTTTCTCAAATTCATAACAATATGGCCCTTATATAGGGTTGTTTTCTCATATTATAAAATTAGCCATTCAAGAGGTTGTTTTCTCATAGGACCAATGCTACGAGCTTCCGGAGTACAATGGGATCTTCGTCAAGTTGATCATTATGAGTGTTACGACGAATTTGATTGGGAAGTCCTCACAAATATATAAAAATTACAGGGCTATTTTCTCCGATCGATTAATATCCCCGTATTACGCGGTTGTTTTCTAATATTAAAAATTTATTCCTTTGACTAGGCTGTTTTCTCATAATCGCAATTAACTACTTTTACGGGGGTTATTTCGTTAGATTCATAAATATACACATTTTACGGGGCTATTTTCTTATATTTATAAATATACCACTTTTACATGGTCGGTTTCTCATATTAAATTCTTAGCATTATTATGGTATTGTTTTTCAAATTCATAAATATACACGTTTTATAGAGTTATTTTCTTATATTGACAAATATACCCCTTTTACGGGGTTGTTTTGTCATATTATAAAATTAACCTATTTACGTGGTAATTTTCTCATACTCATAAATATACAAAAATTACGGGGTTATTTTCTCCGATTGATAAATATTCTCGTATTACGGGGTCGTTTCTAATATTTATAAATACCTCTTACGGGGTTGTTTTCTCATATTAAAAAATTTACCCCTTCTATGAGGTTGTTTTCTCAAACTCGCAATTCCACTACTTTTACGAGGTTGTTTTTTCAGATTCATAAATATACATGTTTTACGGGGTTATTTTCTTTTATTGACAAATATACCCCTTCTACGGGGTTGTTTTCTCATTTTATAAAATTAACCCAGTTAAGTGGTTATTTTCTCATACTCACAAATATACCAAAACTATGGGGTTATCCTCTCCTGATTGCGAAATATCCCTTTATTACGAGGTTGTTTTCTAATATTTATAAATATACCTCTCTTACTTAATTGTTTTCTCATATTAAAATATTAATCCCTTATGCGAGGTTGTTTTCTCATACTCGTAATTACACTACTTTTACGGGGTTATTTTCTCAGATTCATAGATATACATATGTTACGGGGTTATTTTCTTATATTGATAAATATATCACTTTTATAGGGTTGTTTTCTCATATTAAATTATTAGCACTATTATGGGGATATTTTCTCAAATTCATAAATATACACGTTTTACGGAATTATTTTCTTATATCGACAAATATATCCTTTTTGCTGAGTTGTATTCTCATAAATAAAAGTAACTCATTTAAGGGGTTGTTTTCTCATACTCACAAATATATAAAAATTACAAGGTTATTCTCTCCAATTGATTAATATTTTGGTATTACGGGGTTGTTTTCTAATATTTATAAATATACTCCTCTTACAGAATAGTTTTCTCATATTAAAAAATTTATCCCTTCTACGAGGCTATTTTCTCATACTCGTAATTCTAGAACTATTATGGGGTTGTTTTCTCAAATTCATAAATTTATACGTTTTACGTGGTTATTTTCTTATATCGACAAACATACTCCTTTTAAGGGGTTATTTTCTCATATTATAAAATTAACCCATTTAAGAGGTTGTTTTCTCATACTCACAAATGCACCACAATTACGTGGTTATTTCCTCATATTCATAAAAATCCCGGTATTACGAGGTTGTTTTCACATATTAAAAAATTTACTCCTTCTACGAGGCTGTTTTCTCACACTTAGAATTACACTGTTTTTACGGGTTTGTTTTCTTAGATTCATAAATATACACGTTTTACGGGGTTATTTTCTTATATTGATAAATATACCACTTTTACCGGGTCATTTTATCTTATTATATTATTAACACTATTATGGAGTTGTTTTCTCAAATTCATAAATATACACGTTCTACGGGGTTATCTTCTAATATCGATAAATATACCCTTTTTACAGGGTTATTTACTCATATTATAAAATTAACCCATTTAAGGGGTTGTTTTTTCGTACTCACAAATATACCAAAATTATAGGGTTATTTTCTCCGATTGATAAATGTCCCCGCATTACGGGGTTGTTCTCTAATATTCATAAATATACCCCTCTTACGGGGTTGTTTTGTTATACTAAATTATTAGCACTATTATTGTATTATTTTTTCAAATTCATAAATATACACGTTTTACGAAGTTATTTTCTTATATTGACAAATATACCGCTTTTACAAGATTGTGTTCTCATATTATAAAATTAAACCATCTAAGGGGTTATTTTTCATACACACAAATAAACCACAATTACGGGGTTAATTTCTCTAATCGATAAATATTACCGTATTACGGCGTGGTTTTCTCATATTAAAAAATTTACCCCTTCTACGAGGCTGTATTCTCATATTAAAATATTTACCCCTTCTGCGAGGTTGTATTCTCAGACTCGCAATTACACTACTTTTATGGGATTGTTTTCTCACATTCATAAATATACACGTTTTACTAGGTTAATTTCTTATTTTGATAAAAATACCACTTTCATAGTGTCGTTTTGTCATATTCAATTACTAGCACTCTTCTAGGGTTGTTTTATCAAATTCATAAATATACACGTTTCGGGGTTATTTTCTTATATCGAGCAATATACCCCTTTTACGGGGTTGTTTTCTCATATTGATAAATATACATGTTTTACAGGGTTATTTTCTTATATTGATAAATATACCACTTTTACGGAGTTGTCTTGTCATATTCATAAATATACACGTTTCACGGGGTTATTTTCTTATATCAACAAATATACACCTTTTACGAGGTTGTTTTCTCATATTAATAAATATACACATTTTACAGGGTTATTTTATTATATTGATAAATATACCACTTTTACGAGGTTATTTTCTTATATCGACAAATATACCACTTTTACGGGTTGTTTTCTCATATTTATAAATATACACGTTTTACAGGGTTATTTTCTTGTGTTGACAAATATGCCCCTTTTATGGGGTTGTTTTCTCATAATATAAAATTAACTCATTTAAGTGGTTGTTTTCTCATACTCATAAATATACCAAAATTACGGGGTTATCTTCTCCGATTGCGAAATATCCCCTTATTACAGGGTTGTTTTCTAATATTTATAAATATACCCCTCTTACAGGGTTATTTTCTCCGATCGATAAATATCCCCATATTACGGGGTTGTTTTCACATATTAAAAAATTTACCCCTTCTACGAGGTTGTTTTCTAATATTAAAAAATTTACACGTTCTGCGAGGCTGCTTTCTCAGACTCGTAATTACACTACATTTTACGGGGTTATTTTCTTATATTGATAAATATACCACTTTTACGGGATCATTTTCTCATACTAAATTATCAACACTATTATGGTGTTATTGTTTTCTCAAATTCGTAAATATACACGTTTTACGGAGTTATTTCTTATATTGACAAATATATCCCTTTTATGGGGTTATTTTCTCATATTATAAAATTAACCCATGTAAGGGGTTATTTTCTCATACTCACAAATATACCAAAATTACGAGGTTATTTTCTCCGATTGATAAATATTTCCGTATTACAGGGTTGTTTTCTAATATTTATAAATATACCCCTCTTTCGGGGTTGTTTTATCATATTAAGAATTTATCCGTTCTTCGAGGCTATTTTCTTAGACTCGCAATTACACTACTTTTACGGGGTTGTTTTCTCAAATTAACAAATATACAAATTTTACAGGGATATTTTCTTATACAAATAAATATACCACTTTTTACGGGGTCGTCTTCTCATATTAAATTATTAGCACTATTATGGGGTTATTTTCTTAAATTCATAAGTATACACGTTTTATGGAGTTATTTTCTTATGTTGATAAATATACCACATTTACGGGGTTATTTTCTTATATCGACAAATATACCCCTTTTACGGGGTTGTTTTCTTATATCATAAAATTAGCCATTTAAGGGGTTGTTTTCTCATACTCATAAATATACCAAAATTACGGGGTTATTTTCTCCGATCGACAAATATCCCTGTATTACGGGGTTGTTTTCTCATATTAAAAATTTACTCCTTCTAGGAGGATGTTTTCTCAAACTCGTAATTACACTACTTTTACGGTGTTGTTTTCTCATATATATAAATATACGCGTTTTACAAGATTATTTTCTTATATTAACAAATATACTCCTTTTACGGGGTTATTTTCTCATATTATAAAATTAACCTATTTAAGGGGTTGTTTTCTCATACTCACAAATATACTAAAATTACGGGGTTATTTTCTCCGATTGATAAATATTCCTGAATTAGAGGATTGTTTTCTAATATTTATACATATACCCCTCTTACGGGGTTGTTTTATCATATTAAAAATTTACCCATTCTACGAGACTATTTTCTTAGACTCACAATTACACTACTTTTATGGGGTTGTTTTCTCAAATTCACAAATATACAAATTTTACGGGGATATTTTCTTATACAGATAAATATACCACTTTTTACGGGGTCATCTTCTCATATTAAATTATTACCACAATTATGGGGTTATTTTCAAATTCATAAATATACACGTTTTACGGGGTTATTTTCTTTTATTGACAAATATACCACTTTTATGGGGTTATTTTCTTATATCGACAAATTTGCCCCTTTTACGGGGTTGTTTTCTCATTTTATAAAATTAGCCATTTAAGGGGTTGTTTTCTCATACTCACAAATATACCAAAATTATGGGGTTATTTTCTCCGATCAATAAATATCCCCATATTACGGGGTTGTTTTCTCATATTAAAAAATTTATCCCTTCTATGAGACTGTTTTCTCAAACTCGTAATTACACTAATTTTACGGGGTTGTTTTCTCATATTTATAAATATACACGTCTTATGGAGTTATTTTCTTACATTGATAAATATACTACTTTTACGGGTCGTTTTCTCCTATTAAATTATTAGCACTATTATGGGGTTGTTTTCTCAAATTTATAAATATACACGTTTTACGTGGTTATTTTCTTAAATCGACAAATATATCCCTTTTATAGGATTGTTTTCTCATATTATAAAATTAGCCATTTATGGGGTTGTTTTCTCATATTCACAAATATACCAAAATTACGGGGTTGTTTTCTCATATTAAAAAATTTACCCCTTCTACGAGGATGTTTTCTCAAACTCGCAATTGCACTACTTTTACGGTGTTGTTTTCTTATATTCATAAATATACAAGTTTTTACTGTGTTATTTTCTTATATTGATAAATATACTATTTTTACGGGGTCCCTTTCTCATTTTAAATAATTAGCACTATTATGGGGTTGTTTTTCTAAATTCATAAATATACAAGTTTTACGTGGTTATTTTCTTATATCGACAAATATGCCCCTTTTACGGTGTTGTTCTCTCATATTATAAAATTAACCTATTTAAGGGGTTGTTTTCTTATACTCATAAATATACCATAATTACGAGGCCATTTTTCTCAGATTCATAAATATCCCCATATTACGGGATTATTTTCACATATTAAAAAATTTACCCCTTCTACGAGGCTGTTTTCTAATATTAAAAAATTTACACATTCTGCGAGGATGCTTTCTTGGACTCGCAATTACACTACTTTTACGGGGTTGTTTTCTCAGATTCATAAATATACACATTTTTTACGGGGTTATTTTCTTATATTGATAAAAATACCACTTTTACGAGGTCATCTTCTTATACTAAATTATCAGCACTATTATGGTGTTATTTTCTCAAATTCATAAATATACACGCTTTACGGAGTTATTTTCTTATATTGACAAATATACCCCTTTTACGTTGTTGTTTTCTCATATTATAAAATTAACCTATTTATGGGGTTGTTTTCTCATACTCACAAATATATCAAAATTACGGGGTTATTTTCTCCAATTGAAAAATATTCTCGTATTACAAGGTTGTTTTCTAATATTTATAAATATACCCCTCTTACGGGGTTGTTTTCTCATATTAAAAAATTTACCCCTTCTATGAGATTGTTTTCTCAAACTTCCAATTACACTACTTTTACGGGGTTGTTTTCTCAAATTCATAGATTACACGTTTTATGGATTTATTATCTTATATTGCTAAATATACCACTTTTACGGGGTCGTTTTCTCATATAAATTATTAGCACTATTATGGGGTTGTTTTTTCAAATTTATAAATATACACGTTTTATGAGGTTATTTTCTTATATCGACAAATATACCCCTTTTATGGAGTTGTTTTCTCTTATTATAAAATTAATCTATTTAAAAGGTTATTTTCTCATACTCACAAATATACCACAATTACGGGGTTATTTCCTCAGATTCATAAATATCCCCGTATTATGGGGTTGTTTTCACATATTAAAAAATATATCCCTTCTACGAGGCTGTTTTCTCTTATTAAAAAATTTATCCGTTCTACGCGACTATATTTTTAGACTTGCAATTACACTACTGTTACGGGGTTGTTTTCTAAGATTCATAAATATACACGTTTATGGGGTTATTTTCTTATATTGATAAATATACCACTTTTATGGGGTTGTTTTCTCATATTATAAAATTAATCCTGTAACGCCTGCATTTTCTCATCATCCATGTTATGTGCATTTACATTTAATCATTGGGCATATGATGGTATATCAATGATATTTTTATTTTATGAGAACATATATATATTAATTATAAGTAGAGAATAAGAAGCATGATATTAGATTATTAATTTAGATAAGTTGATTAAGTACTTGGGTTATGTGTATTAAGCCTTAAGACTTAATTGAACCAATAGTTGAAGGTTGGGTAAATAGATTGGACTTAAAAGATACAATTAAAAGTTAGTACCTATATATGGTTAGTAAGAATTAATTTAGGGTGATAAAAATAGTTTAGTAGGTGGTGGCATTAAGAGAGGAATATTGGAAATTGGAACCATGAGTAAGCTCATTTTACCTCTTCATTTCTCTAAAATTCGTACATGGCCAAAAACACAAAATTTGGAATAAGAGAGAGGAGTGGAATACCTAGAAAACTTAAGATTAAGATAGGATTTTGCCAACTATTGAAGGAGCCAAGCTAAAGCTAAAGGATTTAAGCATATTAGCAACCCAAAAGCTGAAATTGGTAAGTTGTTACTTGAGTGTTATAAATTCGTCATTAGGGTTCTTGATTACAAATTGGAAAACTTCATTTGATGGTCTCATTGATTAATTAAAGGTCTGATTATCATGAATTAGTAGAGTATTGAATGATTGCATAAAGATTAAGCTTGATTTAAGTTTAAGTATGTTAAGATAGAAAACTGTCAAAATTCCAGCAACCTTGATGTTCTGTATTTTAGGCATAACATGGGTTATATAAGTCCAAATTAAGCTTAATTGGTGTCTATGGAAAGTTTAGAGAGTCCTCTATAACTTTGTAGTTTTGTGATTTTGCTATTTTGCCGTTTTGGTTGCTTAAATTGAGCAAATAGATTGCTGCTCGGGTACAACTAGCTGTATGACCCTTGCTCAGTAATTTGAAAATAATTAAATCTATAGAAGTCGGAATTGAGTAATTCTTCTTGGAGATGAAACTAGACGCATAAATGGATATGTCAATTTAATATGAGATTTTTGTATTAAGCCAATTTTGCCCAGCAATAAATATACCTTGGTACTAAATTCTGTCTAGAAAACAGAAATGTTGGAGATTAGTTTTATGCAATTTATTGATGTTAATTTGAGTTAGATTGGTATTTAACTAGATGGGAAATGTTTATAGGATATTAAAACAGTAATTGAGAGTCTTAGAGGAAGAGTTAGACCTATGAATTAGAGAGGGGATGATCTTGTAATGCATTAGAACTCGCATTTACATGAATATTTGTAATATGCATGAAATGTGAATTGATGAATGTGTTGACAGTACTCAAAGGCACCGGAAAGGAAGTTGTGGAGAAAGGAGGTTCTTATATGCTAAAGGAATAAGTATATTTTGAGTAAGTAAATAGTTAATATTTGCTATGTTCATATATTTAATCAAATGTTCATGAAATGGTTGCGTTTGCTTAATATTGTTTATGTTTGAATGACTGAGATGGAAATGATTGGTGTGGAGTGGAACAATTGTTATTGCTGAAATATGATATAAGTGAAATGATTGAATTGTGATGTTAAGTGCATATGTGCATGTGAATGGTGGATTCCCCTATGAAAAAAAGATATATATATATAAAGCCTTGGGAGGCTAAAGCCTAGAGAGGCTATAAAAGTGTATAATGTGAGATGAGGCGGAGCAGCTTACGTGTGTGATATGTGAGGATGAGGTGGAGCAGCACATTAAAGGGGATCCACAAGCCGTGAGAACTAACCATAATTGTTGAATTGTATTTCTTCTATGATGGTTGTAATGAATTGAGTAGAATGGTATGACTTTATACCTAAACTATGAATATCATGGAAAGTTATGTGATTGGGTGGAAATTGTATTAAGTGTATGTGATATAGATTATGTTGATTATTTATTTACTGAGCTGGAGGCTCACCCCTCTCCAAAATTTTTCTTTTCAGGTTTGTAAATAGTAGTGCATCCGTTGGTTGTATGCGAAGTCTAGCTTTTAGCGATTCACATCAAGTTGGGCCGGTTGTGAAGTCTCCTCCGATGCATTTTGTATGCAGTTATGTGATATATGGAAGTATGCCTTATAAGGCATAAGAAGATGTTTGTAATACTTGTTAAATGATGTTTAAGTATAATCATATGTTTATATTTTAATAACCTTGTGTCCGGATTCTTAACAACCTACATATTGACCTATCTACCGTAGTATATATTCTGACGCTTGTATGCTTCCGGCTAATGTTTATTGGTTAGTATGTGATGGGGGTGTTACATTTTAGTGGTATCGAGCGGGGATTAGATTCATTGGGAGTAGATTCATGTTGCACATCATTAAGCATATGATATATGTTCTTTGAACTTGACTGAATATTTGCATTTAATATATATAGATGGAGAGACAAGGAGAACACGCGGCCCGGATAAGTCATTAGAGTCTCATGCATGGTCATGAAAATGCATCCGAACATGATCAACATGATGAGCATGAGCTACATTCTGAAAATGCCTGTCGAATGTACAAAATGTTATGGAACAGTTTATGGATTTTCCGATGCAACGGGCGGCTCAACAACAAGCACCGGCGCCTCAGACTCAACAACAAAAGGCTGTGATAGATAAGAATTATGAAAGAGTTAGGAAACAAGGTGCTAATGTTTATCAAGGTACTACTGATCCTGCTGAGGCTGAGGAATGGTTACGAAATCTGAAGGGTGTTGGATAGATTTAATTGCACATCCGAACAAAGGCTTCTATATGTGATATCTTTAATAGAAAAGATGCACTTGATTGGTGGGAAACAGTTTTAAGAAGCAAAGATCGACCAATGACTTTGACTTGGAATGATTTCTTGAGAGAATTTACTTTGAGAAGTATACTCCAAAAATTTATAGAGACGGAAAGAAGCTTGAATTTCTTGATTGAAGCAGAATGATATATCGATTCACAGTCTGAAGTTTAATTTGTGAGATTATGTAAGTATGCACGGAAGAAATAGCCAGAAGAACCGAAAGGAAGAAATTTGAGATGGGTTTGAGGCTTGACATTCGTGAGAAAATGGCGTTGAAACCTCATAATTACAATGCCTCAATTGAAGCCGCTTTGAGGCTGAAGAAACATCATTTGAAAGGAATACTATGGAAGCTAAAAGAAGAAGATCATTGGTGCTTATAGTAATCCTCCAAGACATATTAGTATTTCTTCATTTAGAGGCTCTAATTCACGTGGAGTAGTTATCGTGGACGAGGGTTTGGTGGTCAGTCTAGTAGATCCTCCATAGTACCTTATAGTAGAGGTGGATACAATTCATCCAGACTTGAGGAGGACAAGTTTCCCGATGGGGTTTGCTCTGTTTGTCCTCGTGCAACAGGGAGACATCTTGGAGAATGTTGGGGACCTAGACCGGTGGTATGTTTTACTTGTAGTAGGCCGGACATTATTCTAGAGATTGTCCTATGAGAAGAAATAATGTTTGGAGAATCTTATCGGTGGGTCGAGTAGTGTTGGTGAAAATATTCCAGTTGGTTCAGTGAGGAGGAAGAGGTGGCGGAGGAGGTTTAACTATTTCAGCAACACCATCGGAACAAATTGGTCAACCACAAGCACAAGCTAGAGTATTTGCTACTACTAGAAATGAAGCATTTGTAGCACCTGAAATTATTCTTGGTATACTTTCTATTCATGATTCCGATGCACATGTTCTTATTGATCCCGGATCCACATGTTCATTCATATCACATGATTTTGCATCGCATGTTCATGCTAATATAGAGGCATTAGGTTATGATATATATGTATCTATGCCTGCTTTGGGGTATTATCACGATGCATCGATAGTGAGATCATGTCCTGTAGTAGTAGATAGTGTCAAACTACATGCGGATTTGGTTGTTATTAATCTTAGAGAGTTTGATGTTATTTTGGGGATGGATTGGTTGTCAAGAAATCATGCTATTGTTGATTGTAAAACGAAGGAAGTGGCTATGGAAATACAAGGAGAAATGAAAATAGTAATGGTGGGTGAAAGGAAGACAATTCCTAATTGTTTGATTTATTGCATGTCGATTAATTAAAAATGGATGTGAAGCATATCTAATTAGTTTTATAGATACTACTAAGGTCGATCCAGGGGTATTAGACATTCCAGTGGTCGGAGAATTTCCTAACATATTCTTAGATGATTTGCTGGTTTGCCACCAAATCGAGAGGTTGATTTTGAGATTGACATCATCCACAATGCACCTATTTCCATTGCACCATACAGAATGGCTCCATTAGAATTGAAAGAATTAAAGAAGCAATTAGAAGAGTTACTTGATAAAGGTTTCATCGGGCCAAGTACTTCACCTTGGGGAGCACCCGATTCATTTGTGAAGAAAAGGATGGTAGTATGCGATTATGTATTGATTATAGGCAATTGAATAGGATTACAGTGAAGAATAAATATCCATTGCCGAGAATTGATGATTTGCTTGATCAGTTAAAAGGTGCAACTGTGTTCTCTAAAATTGATTTAAGATCAGGTTATTGGCAACTCCGGGTTGAAGAGAAATCTATTGCCAAGACGGCATTGAACAAGGTATGGGCACTATGAATTTATTGTGATGCCATTTGGTTTAACAAATGCTCCCTTTGTTTTATGTCAACGATGAACAACACTTTCCAGCCATATTTAGATCACTTTGTTATTGTGTTCATTGATGATATTCCGATTTACTCTAGAAGCCCGGAAGAGCATGAACAACACTTGAGAATTGTTTCATGATTTTGAGGGAAAAACAGTTGTATGCAAAATTCAACAAATGCGAGTTTTGGATGGAGGAAATTGCATTCTTAGGGCATATTATTTCTAAACATGGAGTGCAACCAGATTCATCAAAGATTAAAGCAATTATTGAATGGGAACCGCCTAGAAATGTTTCCCGAAGTTCAAGTTTTCTTGGGTTGGTGGCTATTATAGAAGATTTGTAAAAGATTTTTCAGTTATTGCTAAGCCTCTAACTGACTTTGTTAAAGAAGAATGTGCCATTCCGGTGGACGGAGTTATGTGATCAAAATTTTCAAGAGTTGAAGAAAAGGCTTACTACTACACCGATACTCGCATTGCCATCCGAAATGGAGGTTATGTTGTATATCGATGCTTCTAGGCAAGGACTTGGATGTGTCTTAATGCAGCATGGGAAGGTTATAGCTTATGCTTCAAGACAATTCGCGACCTCATGAGCTGAATTATCCTACACATGATCTTGAATTAGCGAGCTATTGTACATGCATTGAAGATATGGCGACATTATTTATACGGGGAGACATTTCAGATATTTACTGATCATAAGAGTTTGAAATATATCCCTACGCAGAAAGAGTTGAATCTGAGACAACGAAGATGGATTGAGCTTCTGAAGGATTATGATTGCACTATTGATTATCATCCGGAAAGCAAATGTTGTTCTTCGATGCTTTAAGTAGGAAGTCAGTGGAAAATTTTTCAAGTATGATTTGCTACAATGTAGAATATTTAGTTGCACTTAGAGCTATGGATGTGAAGTTTTATGTTTATGACAATGATCCTTAGCCACATTACAAGTAAAGCCTTTGATTGGAGATAAAATTAAAGATGCACAGTGTGAAGATTCTTATTTGCAAAGGATGAAGGGTAGAGTACAAGAAGGAAAGAATACACAATTTGTGTTGAAAGATGATGGTGTGTTATTGAATAGAAATCGTGTATGTGTACCTGATGTAGGAAATTTGAGAAAGGAAATCATGCATGAAGCGCACTATGCACCTTATGCAATGCATCCTGGAAGTACCAAAATGTACAAAAATTTGAAGCCTTATTATTGGTGGTAGGCAATGAAGAAGGATGTGGCAGAATTTGTGAGTAAGTGTTTGACATGTCGGCCAAGTGAAAGGAGAGCACCAGGCACTGC
This sequence comes from Ricinus communis, assembly GCF_019578655.1. Classification (NCBI taxonomy): domain Eukaryota; kingdom Viridiplantae; phylum Streptophyta; class Magnoliopsida; order Malpighiales; family Euphorbiaceae; genus Ricinus; species Ricinus communis. The sequence goes on from NC_063258.1 coordinate 14,239,452, forward strand.
AGGTAAACTTCATTCTTTATCTATACCTGTGGAAGTGGGATAAGATTACTATGGATTTTGTTATGGGATTGCCGCGTACATTTAACAAGCATGATGCTATTTGGGTAATTGTTGATCGACTTACTAAATGTGCTCATTTCTTACCTGTGAAACAAACAGATTCACTTGATAAACTTGCTGAATTGTATATTTCTGAGATTGTTAGATTGCATGGTGTGCCTATATCTATTGTATCAGATAGGGATCCTAGATTTACTTCTCGTTTCCGGGAGAGTTTGCGAAGCATATGGTACTAAGCTTCATTTGATGCGACTTTTCATCCTCAAACAGATGGGCAATCAGAAAGAACTATTCAGACATTAGAAGATATGATGAGGGCTTGCACACTTGAGTTCAAGGGTAACTGGGATGATTACATACCACAGATGGAATTTGCGTATAACAGTTTTCATTCTAGTATCGGTATGGCTCCTTATGAAGCTTTGTATGGGAGGAAATGTAGAAGTCCAGTTCTTTGGGATGTTGAAGGTTTAAGACGACGAAGGTCCAGAATTGGTACAAAAGCGATGGATAAAATAGAGATAGTTAAAAAGAATTTGAAAGTAGCGCAGACGGACAAAGAGTTATGCTGATTTGCATCAAGGGAAATGGAATATATTGTGGGTGATAAAGTTTTCTTGCGGGTATCACCATGGAAAGGAATATTAAGGTTTGGTAAACAAGGGAAATTGAGTCCAGGGTATGTAGGACCTTATGAAATTATTGAAAGAGTTGGACCATTGGCTTATAGGTTAGCATTACCTACGAGTTGTCTTCTATTCATGATGTTTTCACGTTTCTATGTTGAGGCGATATAGATCGGATCCTAGTCATATCATTCCAGAGCCGGAGATAGAAATCACGGAAAAGTTGACATATGTGGAAGAACCGATAGAAATTCTTGATCGAAGGGTTAAGAAATTGAGAAATAAAGACATTCCTATGGTCAAAATTAAGTGGAGTCATCATTCACCAAGAGAAGCAACTTGGGAAGTAGAAGAGCATATGAGACGAAGTATCCGCATCTATTCCATTGTAATGTTGGTGAGTTGTTAAAATTTCGGACGAAATTTCTTAAGGAAGGGAGAGTTATACTTGCATTTTCTCATCATCCATGTTATGTGCATTTACATTTAATCATTGGGCATATGATGGTATATCAATGATATTTTTATTTTATGAGAACATATATATATTAATTATAAGTAGAGAATAAGAAGCATGATATTAGATTATTAATTTAGATAAGTTGATTAAGTACTTGGGTTATGTGTATTAAGCCTTAAGACTTAATTGAACCAATAGTTGAAGGTTGGGTAAATAGATTGGACTTAAAAGATACAATTAAAAGTTAGTACCTATATATGGTTAGTAAGAATTAATTTAGGGTGATAAAAATAGTTTAGTAGGTGGTGGCATTAAGAGAGGAATATTGGAAATTGGAACCATGAGTAAGCTCATTTTACCTCTTCATTTCTCTAAAATTCGTACATGGCCAAAAACACAAAATTTGGAATAAGAGAGAGGAGTGGAATACCTAGAAAACTTAAGATTAAGATAGGATTTTGCCAACTATTGAAGGAGCCAAGCTAAAGCTAAAGGATTTAAGCATATTAGCAACCCAAAAGCTGAAATTGGTAAGTTGTTACTTGAGTGTTATAAATTCGTCATTAGGGTTCTTGATTACAAATTGGAAAACTTCATTTGATGGTCTCATTGATTAATTAAAGGTCTGATTATCATGAATTAGTAGAGTATTGAATGATTGCATAAAGATTAAGCTTGATTTAAGTTTAAGTATGTTAAGATAGAAAACTGTCAAAATTCCAGCAACCTTGATGTTCTGTATTTTAGGCATAACATGGGTTATATAAGTCCAAATTAAGCTTAATTGGTGTCTATGGAAAGTTTAGAGAGTCCTCTATAACTTTGTAGTTTTGTGATTTTGCTATTTTTGCCGTTTTGGTTGCTTAAATTGAGCAAATAGATTGCTGCTCGGGTACAACTAGCTGTATGACCCTTGCTCAGTAATTTGAAAATAATTAAATCTATAGAAGTCGGAATTGAGTAATTCTTCTTGGAGATGAAACTAGACGCATAAATGGATATGTCAATTTAATATGAGATTTTTGTATTAAGCCAATTTTGCCCAGCAATAAATATACCTTGGTACTAAATTCTGTCTAGAAAACAGAAATGTTGGAGATTAGTTTTATGCAATTTATTGATGTTAATTTGAGTTAGATTGGTATTTAACTAGATGGGAAATGTTTATAGGATATTAAAACAGTAATTGAGAGTCTTAGAGGAAGAGTTAGACCTATGAATTAGAGAGGGGATGATCTTGTAATGCATTAGAACTCGCATTTACATGAATATTTGTAATATGCATGAAATGTGAATTGATGAATGTGTTGACAGTACTCAAAGGCACGGAAAGGAAGTTGTGGAGAAAGGAGGTTCTTATATGCTAAAGGAATAAGTATATTTTGAGTAAGTAAATAGTTAATATTTGCTATGTTCATATATTTAATCAAATGTTCATGAAATGGTTGCGTTTGCTTAATATTGTTTATGTTTGAATGACTGAGATGGAAATGATTGGTGTGGAGTGGAACAATTGTTATTGCTGAAATATGATATAAGTGAAATGATTGAATTGTGATGTTAAGTGCATATGTGCATGTGAATGGTGGATTCCCCTATGAAAAAAAGATATATATATATAAAGCCTTGGGAGGCTAAAGCCTAGAGAGGCTATAAAAGTGTATAATGTGAGATGAGGCGAGGCGACTTACGTGTGTGATATGTGAGGATGAGGCGGAGCAGCACATTAAAGGGGATCCACAAGCCGTGAGAACTAACCATAATTGTTGAATTGTATTTCTTCTATGATGGTTGTAATGAATTGAGTAGAATGGTATGACTTTATACCTAAACTATGAATATCATGGAAAGTTATGTGATTGGGTGGAAATTGTATTAAGTGTATGTGATATAGATTATGTTGATTATTTATTCCACTGAGCTGGAGGCTCACCCTCTCAAAATTTTTCTTTTCAGGTTTGTAAATAGTAGTGCATCCGTTGGTTGTATGCGAAGTCTAGCTTTTAGCAGTTCAGTCAAGTTGGGCCAGTTTTGTGAAGTCTCCTCCTGATGCATTTTTGTATGCAGTTATGTGATATATATGGAAGTATGCCTTATAAGGCATAAGAAGATGTTTGTAATACTTGTTAAATGATGTTTAAGTATAATCATATGTTTATATTTTAATAACCTTGTGTCTGGATTCTTAACAACCTACATATTGACCTATCTACCTGTAGTATATATTCTACGACGCTTGTATGCTTCCTGGCTAATGTTTATTGGTTAGTATGTGATGGGGGTGTTACAAATCCATTTAAGGGGTTTTTCTCTCATACTCACAAATATACCAAAATAACGGAGTTATTTTCTCAGATTCATAAATATACAAGTTTTACGGAGTTATTTTCTTATATTAAGAAATATACCACTATTACGGGGTCATTTTCTCATATTAAATTATTAGCACTATTCCGGGATTCATTTCTCAAATTTATAAATATACACGTATTACGGGGTTATTTTCTCATATTATAAAATTAACCTATTTAAAGGGTTGTTTTCTCATACTCATAGATATACCAAAATTACAGGGTTATTTTCTTCGATTGATAAATATCCTTGTATTACGGGGTTGTTTTCCCATATTAAAAAATCACCCCTTCTACAAGGTTGTTTTCAAAAACTCACAATTACACTATTTCTACAAGATTGTTTTCTGAGATTCATAAATATACATGTTTTACGGGGTTATTTTCTCATATTAATAAATATACCACTTTTACGAGATCATTTTCTCATATTAAATTATTAGCACTATGATGGGGTTTTTTTCTTAAATTCATAAATATATACGTTTTACGAAGTTATTTTCTTATATTGATAAAAGTATCCCTTTTACAGGGGTTGTTTTCTCATATTATAAAATTAACCCATTTAAGGGGTTGTTTTCTCATACTCACAAATATACTAAAATTACGGGGTTCTTTCTCCGATTGATAAATATTCCCGTATTACGGGGTTGTTTTCTAATATTTATAAATATACGCCTCTTACGAGATTGTATTTTCATATTATAAAATTTACCCCTTCTACGAGACTATTTTCTCATACTCACAATTACACTACTTTTACAGGGTTGTTTTCTCATATTCATAAATATACACGTTTTACGGAGTTATTATATTATATTGAGAAATATACCACTTTTACGGAGTCGTTTTCTCATATTAAATTATTAGCACTATTCTGGTGTTGATTTCTCAAATTTATAAATATACATGTTTTACGGGGTTATTTTCTTATATGGACAAATATATCCCTTTTATGGGGTTGTTTTCTAATATTATAAAATTAATCCATTTATGGGGTTGTTTTCTCACACTCACAAATATGACATAATTACGGGATTATTTCCTCAGATTCATAAATATCCTCGTATTATGGGGTTGTTTTCACATATTAAAAGATTTACTCCTCTGAGGTTGGTTTCTTATATTAAAAATTTGCCCCTTCTAAAATTTGTTTTCTTAGACTCGCAATTATACTACATTCTGAGGGTTGTTTTCTCAAATTCATAAATATACATATTTTACGGGGTGATTTTCCTATATTGATAAATCTACCATTTTTATGGGGTCGTTTTCTCATATTAAATTATTAGCACGATTTTGGGGTTGTTTTCTCAAATTCACAAATATATACGTTTTACGGAGTTATCTACATTTACAAATATACCCCTTTTACGGGGTTGTTTTCTCATATTATAAAATTAACCCATTTAAATGGTTCTTTTCTCACACTCACAAATATACCAAAATTACGGAGTTATTTTCTCTGATTAATAAATATCCCTGCATTACAATGTTGTTTTCTCATATTAAAAAATTGACCCCATCTACGAGGCTATTTTCTCAGACTCGCAATTACACTACTTTTACGAGGTTGTTTTCTGAGATTCATAAATATACACGCTTTACAGAGCTATTCTCTTATATTGAGAAATATACTTTTACGGGATTGTTTTCTCATATTAAAAATTATTAGCATTATTTTGGGGTTGATTTCTCAAATTTATAAATATACACGTTTTATGGGGTTACTTTCTTATATGGACAAATATACCCCTTTTACGGGGTTATAAATATACCCTCTACGGGGTTATTTTCTCAAATTAAAAATTTACCCTTTCAGTGTTTTCTCAAACTTGCAATTATACTACTTTTACAGGGTTGTTTTCTCCGATTGATATACCCATTTTACGGGGTTATTTTCTTATATTGAAAAATATACCACTTTTACAGTCGTTTTCTCATATTAAATTGTTAGCACTATTCTGGTGTTGATTTCTCAAATTTATAAATATACATGTTTTACGGGGTTATTCTCTTATAATGACAAATATAACCCTTTTATGGTGTTGTTTTCTTATATTATAAAATTAACCCATTTATGGGGTTGTTTTCTCATACTCACAAATATACCATAATTACAGGGTTATTTCCTGAGATTCATAAATATCCCTGTATTACGGGGTTGTTTTCACATATTAAAAGATTTACCCCTTCTACGAGGTTGTTTCCTCATATTAGAAAATTTACCCGTTTTACGAGGCTGTTTTCTTATACTCGCAATTACACTACATTTACGGGGTTGTTTTCTCAAATTCATAAATATACATGCTTTACGGGATTATTTTCTTACATTGATAAATATACCACTTTTACGAGGTCGTTTTCTCATATTAAATTATTAGCCCTATTATGAGCTTATTTTCTTAAATTCATAAATATAAACATTTTACGGAGTTATCTTATATGTATAAATATACCCCTTTTACGGGGTTGTTTTCTCATATTATAAAATTAACCCATTTAAAGGGTTCTTTTCTCATACTCACAAACATACCAAAATTACAGGGTTATTTTCTCCGATTGATAAATATACCTGTATTACGATGTTGTTTTCGCATATTAAAAACTTTACCCCTTCTACGAGGCTATTTTCTCAGACTCACAATTACACTACTTTTTTGTGGTTGTTTTCTGAGATTCATAAATATACACGCTTTACGGAGCTATTTTCTTATATTGAGAAATATACTTTTACGGGGTTGTTTTCTCATATTAAATTATTAGCACTATTCTATGGTTGATTTCTCGAATTTATAAATATACACGTGTTATAGGGTTACTTTCTAATATGGATAAATATACCCCTTTACGGGGTTGTTTTCTCATATTATAAAATTAACCCATCTAAGGGGTTGTTCTCTCATACTCATAAATATTCTAAAATCACGGGGTTATTTTCTCTGATTGATAAATATCCCCGTATTACGGAGTTGTTTTATAATATTTATAAAAATACCCCTCTTACGAGGTCGTTTTCTCATATTAAATTATTAGCACTATTCTAGGGTTGATTTCTCAAATTCTTAAATATACACATTTCAGGGTTATTTTCTCATATTATAAAATTAACCCTTTTATGGGGTTGTTTTCTCATATTATAAAATTAACCCTTTTAAGGGTTGTTTTCTCATACTCATAAATATAACAAAATTACGGGTTTATTTCCGAGGTTATAAATATCTCCGTATTACGGGGTTGTTTTCACATATTAAAAATTTACCCCTTTTAAGAGGTTGTTTTCTCGGACTGCAATTACACTACTTTTATGGAGTTGTTTTCTCATATTCATAAATATACACGTTTTATGAGGTTATTTTCTTATATTGAGAAATATACCACTTTTACTCGGTCGTTTTCTAATATTAAATTATTAGCACTATTCTGGGGTTGTTTTGTCAATTTCATAAATATACATCTTTTATGGGGTCATTTTCTTATATCGATAAATATACCCCTTTTACGGGGTTGTTTTCTCACATTATAAAATTAATCCATTTAATGGATTGCTTTCTCATACTCACAAATATACCAAAGTTACAGGGTTATTTTCTCTGATGGATAAATTTCCCGTATTACGGGGTTGTTTTCTTATATTAAAAAATTTACCCCTTCTACGAGCCCGTTTTCTCGGACTCGCAATTACACTACTTTTACAGGGTTGTTTTGCATATTATAAAATTAACTCATTTAAGGGGTTATTTTATCCGATTGCTAAATATCACCGTATTACGGGGTTCTTTTTCTCATATTAAAAAATATATCGTTCTACAAGCCTATTTTCTTAGACTCGCAATGACACTACTTTTACGAGGTTGTTTTCTCAAATTCATAAATATACAAGTTTTACGGGCTTATTTTCTTATATTGATAAATATACCACTTTTACAAGATCGTTTTCTCATATTAAATTATTAGCAATATGATGGGTTTTTTTCTTAAATTCATAAATATATACATTTTACGGAGTTATTTTCTTATATTGACAAAAGTACCCCTTTTACGGGGGTTGTTTTCTCATATTATAAAATTAACCCATTTAAGGGGTTGTTTTCTCATACTCACAAATATACTAAAATTACGGGGTTCTTTCTCCGATTGATAAATATTCCCGTATTACGGGGTTGTTTTCTAATATTTATAAATATACGCCTCTTACGAGATTGTATTTTCATATTATAAAATTTACCCCTTCTACGAGACTATTTTCTCATACTCACAATTACACTACTTTTACAGGGTTGTTTTCTCATATTCATAAATATACACGTTTTACGGAGTTATTATATTATATTGAGAAATATACCACTTTTACGGAGTCGTTTTCTCATATTAAATTATTAGCACTATTCTGGTGTTGATTTCTCAAATTTATAAATATACATGTTTTACGGGGTTATTTTCTTATATGGACAAATATATCCCTTTTATGGGGTTGTTTTCTAATATTATAAAATTAATCCATTTATGGGGTTGTTTTCTCACACTCACAAATATGACATAATTACGGGATTATTTCCTCAGATTCATAAATATCCTCGTATTATGGGGTTGTTTTCACATATTAAAAGATTTACTCCTACGAGGTTGGTTTCTTATATTAAAAAATTTGCCCCTTCTACGAGGCTGTTTTCTTAGACTCGCAATTATACTACATTTACAGGGTTGTTTTCTCAAATTCATAAATATACATATTTTACGGGGTGATTTTCCTATATTGATAAATCTACCATTTTTATGGGGTCGTTTTCTCATATTAAATTATTAGCACGATTTTGGGGTTGTTTTCTCAAATTCACAAATATATACGTTTTACGGAGTTATCTACATTTACAAATATACCCCTTTTACGGGGTTGTTTTCTCATATTATAAAATTAACCCATTTAAATGGTTCTTTTCTCACACTCACAAATATACCAAAATTACGGAGTTATTTTCTCTGATTAATAAATATCCCTGCATTACAATGTTGTTTTCTCATATTAAAAAATTGACCCCATCTACGAGGCTATTTTCTCAGACTCGCAATTACACTACTTTTACGAGGTTGTTTTCTGAGATTCATAAATATACACGCTTTACAGAGCTATTCTCTTATATTGAGAAATATACTTTTACGGGATTGTTTTCTCATATTAAAAATTATTAGCATTATTTTGGGGTTGATTTCTCAAATTTATAAATATACACGTTTTATGGGGTTACTTTCTTATATGGACAAATATACCCCTTTTACGGGGTTATAAATATACCCCTCTTACGGGGTTATTTTCTCAAATTAAAAAATTTACCCTTTCTACGAGGCTGTTTTCTCAAACTTGCAATTATACTACTTTTACAGGGTTGTTTTCTCCGATTCAGAAATATACCCATTTTACGGGGTTATTTTCTTATATTGAAAAATATACCACTTTTACGGAGTCGTTTTCTCATATTAAATTGTTAGCACTATTCTGGTGTTGATTTCTCAAATTTATAAATATACATGTTTTACGGGGTTATTCTCTTATAATGACAAATATAACCCTTTTATGGTGTTGTTTTCTTATATTATAAAATTAACCCATTTATGGGGTTGTTTTCTCATACTCACAAATATACCATAATTACAGGGTTATTTCCTGAGATTCATAAATATCCCTGTATTACGGGGTTGTTTTCACATATTAAAAGATTTACCCCTTCTACGAGGTTGTTTCCTCATATTAAAAAATTTACCCGTTCTACGAGGCTGTTTTCTTATACTCGCAATTACACTACATTTACGGGGTTGTTTTCTCAAATTCATAAATATACATGCTTTACGGGATTATTTTCTTACATTGATAAATATACCACTTTTACGAGGTCGTTTTCTCATATTAAATTATTAGCACTATTATGAGCTTTTTTCTTAAATTCATAAATATAAACGTTTTACGGAGTTATCTTATATTTACAAATATACCCCTTTTACGGGGTTGTTTTCTCATATTATAAAATTAACCCATTTAAGGGGTTCTTTTCTCATACTCACAAATATACCAAAATTACAGGGTTATTTTCTCCGATTGATAAATATACCCGTATTACGACGTTGTTTTCGCATATTAAAAACTTTACCCCTTCTACGAGGCTATTTTCTCAGACTCACAATTACACTACTTTTACGGGGTTGTTTTCTGAGATTCATAAATATACACGCTTTACGGAGCTATTTTCTTATATTGAGAAATATACTTTTACGGGGTTGTTTTCTCATATTAAATTATTAGCACTATTCTAGGGTTGATTTCTCGAATTTATAAATATACACGTTTTATAGGGTTACTTTCTAATATGGATAAATATACCCCTTTTACGGGGTTGTTTTCTCATATTATAAAATTAACCCATCTAAGGGGTTGCTCTCTCATACTCACAAATATTCTAAAATCACGGGGTTATTTTCTCTGATTGATAAATATCTCCGTATTACGGGGTTATTTTATAATATTTATAAAAATACCCCTCTTACGAGGTCGTTTTCTCATATTAAATTATTAGCACTATTCTAGGGTTGATTTCTCAAATTCTTAAATATACACATTTTACCGGGTTATTTTCTCATATTATAAAATTAACCCTTTTATGGGGTTGTTTTCTCATATTATAAAATTAACCCTTTTAAGGGGTTGTTTTCTCATACTCATAAATATAACAAAATTACGGGTTTATTTCCTGAGGTTATAAATATCTCCGTATTACGGGGTTGTTTTCACATATTAAAAAATTTACCCCTTTTAAGAGGTTGTTTTCTCAGACTCGCAATTACACTACTTTTATGGAGTTGTTTTCTCATATTCATAAATATACACGTTTTATGAGGTTATTTTCTTATATTGAGAAATATACCACTTTTACTCGGTCGTTTTCTAATATTAAATTATTAGCACTATTCTGGGGTTGTTTTGTCAATTTCATAAATATACATCTTTTATGGGGTCATTTTCTTATATCGATAAATATACCCCTTTTACGGGGTTGTTTTCTCACATTATAAAATTAATCCATTTAATGGATTGCTTTCTCATACTCACAAATATACCAAAGTTACAGGGTTATTTTCTCTGATGGATAAATTTCCCGTATTACGGGGTTGTTTTCTTATATTAAAAAATTTACCCCTTCTACGAGCCTGTTTTCTCGGACTCGCAATTACACTACTTTTACAGGGTTGTTTTGCATATTATAAAATTAACTCATTTAAGGGGTTATTTTATCCGATTGCTAAATATCACCGTATTACGGGGTTCTTTTTCTCATATTAAAAAATATATCGTTCTACAAGCCTATTTTCTTAGACTACTTAATGATATACTACTTTTACGAGGTTGTTTTCTCAAATTCATAAATATACAAGTTTTACGGGCTTATTTTCTTATATTGATAAATATACCACTTTTACAAGATCGTTTTCTCATATTAAATTATTAGCAATATGATGGGTTTTTTTCTTAAATTCATAAATATATACATTTTACGGAGTTATTTTCTTATATTGACAAAAGTACCCCTTTTACGGGGGTTGTTTTCTCATATTATAAAATTAACCCATTTAAGGGGTTGTTTTCGCATACTCACAAATATACCAAAATTATGGGGTTATTTTCTCCGATTGATAAATATCCCCGTATTACGGGGTTGTTGTCTAATATTTATAAATATACCCCTCTTACGAGATTGTTTTCTCATATTAAATAATTTACCCCTTCTACGAGGCTAATTTCTCATACTCGTAATTACACTACTTTTATGGGGTTATTTTCTCAGATTCATAAATATACATGTTTTACGGAGTTATTTTCTTATATACCACTATTACGGGGTCGTTTTCTCATATTAAATTATTAGCACTATTATTAGGTTGTTTTCTCAAATTCATAAATATACACGTTTTACCGGGTTATTTTCTTATGTTGACAAATATACCCATTTTACGGGGTTGTTTTCTCATATTATAAAATTAACCGATTTAAGGTGTTGTTTTCTCATACTCACAAATATACCAAAATTACGGGGTTATTTTCTCCGATTGATAAATATCCCCGCATTACAGGGTTATTTTCTCATATTAAAAAATTTACCCGTTCTATGAGCCTGTTCTTTCAGACTCGCATTTACAGTACTTTTACGGGGTTATTTTGTCATATTCATAAGTATACACTTTTTACGCCGTTATTTTCTGATATTAATAAATATACAACTTTTAGGGAGTCGTTTTTCATATTAAATTATTAGCACAATTCGGGGTTGTTTTCTCAAATTCATAAATATACGCGTTTTATGAGGTTATTTTCTTATATCGACAAATATACCCCTTTTACGGGGTTGTTTTCTCATATAACAAAATTAACCTATTGAAGGGGTTGTTTTCCCATACTCACAAATATACCAAAATTACGGGGTTATTTTCTTCGATTGATAATAGTACGAGGCTATTTTCTAATATTTATAAATATACCCCTTTTACGGGGTTGTTTTCTCAGATTCATAAATATTCACATTTTACGGAGTTATTTTATTATATTGATAAATATACGACTTTTATGGGATCATTTTCTCATACCAAATTATAAGTAATATTATGGTATTGTTTTCTCGAATTTATAAATATACACATTTTACGAGGTTATTTTCTTATATTGACAAATATACCCCTTTTACGGGGTTGTTTTCTCATATTATAAAATTAACCTATTTAAGGAGTTATTTTCTCAAATAAATATACCAAAATTACGGAGTTATTTCCTCCGATTAATAAATATCCTGGTATTACGGGTTTGTTTTCTCATGTTAAGAAATTTACCCCTTCTACAAGACTGTTTTCTCAGACTCGCAATTACACTACTTTTACGGGTTTGTTTTTTAGATTCATAAATATACACGTTTAATGAGATTATTTTTTTATATTGATAAATATACCACTTTTACAGGGTCGTTTTCTCATATTCAATTATTAGCACTATTATGGGATTGTTTTCTCAAACTTATAAATATACATGTTTTACGGAGTTATTTTCTTATATCGACAAATATACCCCTTTTCGGGGTTATTTTCTCATATTATAAAATTAACCCATTTAAAGGGTTGTTTTCTCATACTCACAAATATAACAAATTACGGGGTTATTTTCTCCGATTGATAAATATCCCCATACTACAGGGTTATTTTCTCATATTAAAAAATTTACACCTTCTAGGAGCCTATTTTCTCAGACTCACATTTACACTACTTTTACGGGGTTATTTTGTCATATTCATAAATATACATATTTTACGCGGTTATTTTCTTATATTGATAGATATACCACTTTTACGGGGTCATTTTCTCATATTAGATTATTAGCACTCTTACGATTGATAAATATACCGTCTTACGGGGTTGTTTTCTCATATTAAAAAATTTACCCCTTCTACGAGGTTGTTTTCTCAGTCTCGCATTACACTACTTTTACGGGCTTGTTTTTTCAGATTCATAAATATACACGTTTTACGGAGTTATTTTCTTATATTGATAAATATACCATTTTTACTCGATCATTTTCTCAAATTAAATTATTAAAAGGGGTAGTTTTGTAAAAGGGGTAAAATGTGTAAAAGGGGATAAACATGTAAAAGGGGCAGTTTTGTCAATATAAGAAAATAACTCTATAAAACGTGTATATTTATGAATTTGAGAAAAAACACCATAATTGGGCTAATAATTTAGTATGAGAAAATGACCCCATAAAAGTGGTTTATTTATCAATATAAGAAAATAACCCCATAAAATATGTATATTTATGAATCTGCTAAAGCAATCCCGTAAAAGTAGTATAATTGCGAGTCTAAGAAAACAACCTCGTAGAAGAAGTACATTTTTAATATGAGAAATCAGCCTCGTAGATGGGGTAAATTTTTTAATATGTGAAAACAACACCGTAAAACGGGGTTATTTTCTCATATTTATAATTGTACACCAAAATTACATGGTTAGTTTCTCCGATTGATAAATATCCCCGCATTATGAGGTTATTTTCTCATATTAAAAATTTACCACTTCTACGCGGTTGTTTACTCAGAATCGCAATTACACTACTTTTACAGGGTTGCTTTCTCAAATTCATAAATATATACACGATACAGGGTTATTTTCTTATATCGACAAATATACCCTATTTACGGGATTGTTTTCTCATATTATAAAATTAACCCATTTAAGAGATTGTTTTCTCAAACTCACAGATACACTAAAATTATAGGGTTATTTTCTTCGATTGATAAATTTATCCATTCTACATGGCTGTTTTCTTAGACTCGCAATTACACTACTTTGATGGAGTTGTTTTCTTAAATTCATAAATATACATATTTTACGAGGTTATTTTCTTATATTGATAAATATACCACTTTCACGGAGTCATTTTCTCATACTAAATTATTAGCACTATTATGGTGTTGTTTTCACAAATTCATAAATATACACGTTTTACGAGGTTATTTTCTTATCTTGACATCTATACCCCTTTTATGGGTTGTTTTCTCATATTATACAATTAACCCATTTAAGGTGTTGTTTTCTCATACTCACAAATGTAAAAAATATTACAGGGTTATTTTCTCCGATTGATAAATGTCCCCGTATTATGGGGTGGTTTTTTAATATTAAAAAATTTACCCCTTCTATGAAGCTGTTTTCTCAAACTCGCAATTACACTATTTTTACGGGATTATTTTCTTTTATTGTCAAATATACCCGATTTACGGGGTGATTTTCTCATATAATAAAATTAACCCTTTTAAGGGGTTCTTTTCTCATACTCATAAATATGCCAAAATTACGCGGTTATTTTCTCTGATTGATAAATAACCCCGTATTATGGGATTGTTTTCTCAGATTTATAAATATACATGTTTTACGGGGTTATTTTCTTATATTGATAAATATACCACTTTTACGGTGTTATTTTCTTATATTGATAAATATACCCTTTTTAAGGGGTTGTTTTCTTATATTATAAAATTAATCCATTTACGGTGTTGTTTTCTCATGCTCACAAATATACCAAAATTATGGGGTTATTTTCTCCAATTGATAAATATCCACGTATACGGGGTTATTTTCTCAAATTAAAATATTTACTCCTTCTACGAGACTGTTTTCTCATATTCGAAAAAATTACTCCTATTGCAAGGTTGTTTTCTCAGACTTGCAATTACACTACTTTTACAGGGTTGTTTTCTTAGCTTCATAAAATATACATGTTTTACGAGGTTATTTTCTTATATTGATAAATATACCACTTTTACGAGGTTATTTTCTCATACTAAATTATTAGCACTATTATGGTATTGTTTTCTCAAATTTATAAATATGCATGTTTGATGAGGTTATTTTCTTATATTGACAAATATATCCCTTTTACGGGGTTGTTTTCTCATATTATAAACTTAACCCATTTAAAGGGTTGTTTTCTCATACTCATAAATATACGAAAATTACGGGGTTATCTTTTCCGATTGATAAATATCCATGTATGACGGGGTCTTTTTTAATATTTATAAATATACCCCTCTTACGGGGTAGTTTTCTCATATTAAAATTTTTTTCCTTACTACGAGGTTGTTTTCTGAGACTCGCCATTATATTACTTTTACAGGGCTGTTTTCTCTTATTATAAAATTAACTCATTTAAGGGGTTGTTTTCTCATACTCACAAATATACCAAAATTACGGGGTTATTTTCTCCGATTGATAAATATTCCCGTATTACGGGGTGGTTTTCTCATATTAAAAAATTTACCGCTTCTACGAGGGTGTTTTCTTAGATTCGCAATTACGCTACCTTTACGCGGTTGTTTTCTCATATTCATAAATATACATGTTTTACGGGGTTATTTTCTTAAATTGATAAATATACCCCTTTTACGGGGCTGTTTTCTCATATTAAAAAATTTACCCTACTACGAGTTTATTTTCTCAGACTCGCAATTACACTATTTTTACGAGGTTATTTTCTCAAATTCATAAATATACACGTTTTACAGGGTGATTTTCTTATATTGATAAATATACCACTTTTACGGGGTCATTTTCTCATACTAAATTATTAGCACTATTTTGGTGTTGTTTTCTCAAATTCATAAATATACACATTTTACGGGGTTATTTTCTTATATTGATAAATATACCCTTTTTACGGGGTTATTTTCTAATATTATAAAATTAACCCATTTTGGGGGTTATTTTCTCATACTCACAAATATACCACAATTACCGGGTTATTTTCTCCAATCAATAAATATCCCCGTATTATGGGGTTGTTTACTCATATTAAAATATTTACCCTCTTTACGAGGCTACTTTTTCAGACTCGCAATTACACTACTTTTACGGTGTTATTTTCTGTGATTCATAAATATACACGTTTTACGAGATTATTTTCTTATATTTATAAATATACTCCTTTTACGGGATAATTTTTTTATATTGACAAAGATACCCCTTTTACGGGGTTGTTTTCTCATATTATAAAGTTAACCCATTTAAGGGTTGATTTCTCATACTCACAAATATACCACAATTACGGAGTTATTTCTCAAATTCATAAATATCCCCGTATTACGGGTTGTTTTCACATATTAAGAATTTACCCTTCTACGGTTGATTTCTCATATTATAAAATTTACCCCTTCTACGGACTGTTTTCTTACACCATGAATTACACTACTTTTACGAGGTTATTTTCTCAGATTCATAAATATACTCATTTTACGGGTTTATTTTCTAATATTGATAAACATACCACTTTCACGGGGTCATTTTCTCATATTAAATTAATAGCACTATTATGGGGTTGTTTTCTCAAATTCATAAATATACACGTTTTACGGGGTTATTTTCTTATATTGACAAATGTACCACTTTTACGGGATTTTTTTCTCATATTTTGAAATTAACCCATTTAATGGGTTGTTTTCTCATACTCACAAATATACCACAATTATGGATTATTTCCTTATATTCATAAATATCCCCGTATTATGGGGTTGTTTTCTCATATTAAAAATTTACCCCTTCTTCGAGGCTCTTTTCTCAGATTCATAAATATACACGTTTTACGAGGTTATTTTTTTATATTGATAAATATACCACTTTTATGGGGTTGTTTTCTCATATTAAATTATTAGCACTATTATGGTGTTGTTTTCTCAAATTCATAAATATAAACGTTTTACGGGGTTATTTTTTAATATCGACAAATATACCCCTTTTACGGGATTATTTTTTCATATTATAAAATGAACCCATTTAAGGGGTTGTTTTGTCATATTCAGAAATATACCAAAATTACGGGGTTATTTTCTCCGATTGATAAATATTCCCGTATTACAGGGTGGTTTTCTCATATTAAAAAATTTTCCCCTTCTACGAGGCTATTTTCTCATATTCGAAATTACACTATTTTTACGCCGTTGTTTTCTCAGATTCATAAATATACACGTTTTACGGGGTTATTTTATTATATTGATAAATATACCACTTTTACGGGGTTATTTTCTTATATTGAAAAATATACCCCTTTTACGGGGTTGTTTTCTTATATTATAAAATTAACCCATTTAATTGGTTGTTTTCTCATACTCACTAATATACCAAAATTACAAGGTTATTTTCTCTGATTGATAAATATACCCGTATTACGGGGTTGTTTTCTAATATTTATAATATACCCCTCTTACGGGGTTGTTTTCTCATATTAAAAGTTTTATCCTTTCCACGAGGCTGTTTTCTCATATTCATAAATATACGCGTTTTACGGGATTATTTTCTTATATTGATAAATATACCACTTTTATGGGATTATTTTCATATATTGATAAATTTATCACTTTTACGGGGTTGTTTTCTCATATGATAAAATTAACCCATTTAAGGGGTTGATTTCTCATACTCACAAATATACCACAATTACAGGGTTGTTTTCTCAGATTCATGAATATCCCCAGTATTACAGGGTTGTCTTTCACATATTAAAAATTTACCTATTCTACGAGGCTGATTTCTCATATTAAAAAATTTACCCCTTGTACGATGCTGTTTTCTTACACTCTCAATTACACTACTTTTACAGGGTTATTTTCTCAGATTCATAAATATACTCATTTTACGGGTTTATTTTCTAATATTGACAAATATACCACTTTTACGGGCTCGTTTTATCATATTAAATTATTAACACAATTATGGGGTTGTTTTTTCAAATTCATATTTATACACGTTTTACGGGGTTATTTTCTTATATTGATATACCACTTTTACGGGGTTGTTTTTTCATATTATAAAATTAACCCATTTAAGAGGTTGTTTTCTCATACAAACAAATATATGAAAATTACGGGGTTATTTTCTCCGATTGACAAATTTTCCCGTATTACGGGGTGGTTTTCTCATATTAAAAAATTTACCCCTTCTACGAGGCTATTTTCTCAGAATCACAATTACACTATTTTTGCGCGGTTGTTTTCTCAGATTCATAAATATACACGGTTTACGGGTTTATTTTCTTATATTGATAAATATACCACTTTTAGGGGGTTGTTTTCTTATATTGAAAAATATACTCCTTTTACGGGGTTATTTTCTCATATTATAAAATTAACCTATTTAACTTATTATTTTCTCATACTCACAAATATACCACAATTACGGGGTTATTTTCTTCGATTGATAAATATCCCCGTATTACGGAGTTTTTTTCTAATATTTATAAATATACTCCTCTTACGGGGTTGCTTTCTCATATTAAAAAATTCACCCCTTCTACAAGGCTGTTTTCTCATATTCATAAATATACGCATTTTACGGAGTTATTTTCTTATATTGATAAATATACCACTTTTACAGAGTCGTACTCCCATATTTAATTATTAGCACTATTATGGTGTTGTTTTCTCAAATTCATAAATATATACGTTTTACGTGGTTATTTTCTTATTTTGACAAATACAACCCTTTTACGAGATTGTGTTTTCATATTATAAATATATCCCTTTTACGGGGTTGTTTTCTCATACTCACAAATAAACCACAATTACGGGGTTATTTTCTTCTATTGATAAATATCCCTGTATTATGGGGTTGTTTTCTCATACTCACAAATATACCACAATTACGAGGTTA
Organism: Ricinus communis; assembly: GCF_019578655.1. NCBI lineage: Eukaryota > Viridiplantae > Streptophyta > Magnoliopsida > Malpighiales > Euphorbiaceae > Ricinus > Ricinus communis. Next base: position 14,258,174 of record NC_063258.1, read on the forward strand.
TTTCCTCAGATTCATAAATATCCATGTATTACAAGGTTGTTTTTCACATATTAAAAATTTATCCCTTCACGAGGCTGATTTCTCATATTAACAAATTTGCTCCTTCTACTAGGCTGTTTTCTGACACACGCAATTACACTACTTTATGGGGTTATTTTCTTAGATTCATAAATATACTCATTTTACGAGTTTATTTTCTAATATTGATAAATATACCACTTTTACGGGATCATTTTTTCATATTAAATTATTAGCACTATTATGGGATTATTTTCTCAAATTCATAGATATACACGCTTTACGAGGTTATTTTCTTATATTGTCAAATATACCACTTTTACGGGGTTGTTTTCTCATATTATAAAATTAACCCATTTAATGGGTTGTTTTCTCATACTAACAAATATACCACAATTACGGGGTTATTTTCTCTGATTGATAAATGTTCCCGTATTATGAGGCGATTTTCTCATATTAAAAAATTTGCCCCTTCTATGAGGCTGTTTTCTGAGACTCACAATTACACTAGTTTTACGGGGTTGTTTTCTCATATTCATAAATATACATGTTTTACGGAGTTATTTTTTATATTGATAAATATTCCACTTTTACGAGGTTATTTACTTGTATTGTCAAATATATCCCTTTTACGGAGTTGTTTTCTCATATTATAAAATTAACCCATTTAAGGGGTTCTTTTCTCATACTCACAAATATAACAAAATTACGGGGTAATTTTCTATGAGTGATAAATATCCCCGTATTGCAGGGTAATTTCCTCATATGAAATAATTTAACCCTTCTACGAGGTTGCTTTCTCAGACTCGCAATTACACTACTTTAACAGGTTGTTTTCTCATATTCATAAATATATACATTTAACGGGGTTATTTTCTTATATTGATAAATATACCACTTTTATGGGATCCTTTTCTCATACTAAATTATTAGCACTATTATGGTGTTGTTTTCTAAAATTCATAAATATACACATTTTACGGGGTTATTTTCTTATATTGACAAATATACCCCTTTACTGGGTTGTTTTCTCTTATTATAAAATTAATCCAATTAAGCGATTGTTTTCTCATACTCACAAATATAATCAAAGTTACAATGTTATTTTCTCCGATTGATGAATATTCCCGTATTACGGGGTGGTTTTCTTATATTAAAAAATTTAGCCCTTCTACGAGGCTGTTTTCTCAGACTCGTAATTATACTACTTTTACGGGGTTGTTTTCTCAGATTAATAAATATACACATGTTAAGTGGTTATTTTCTTATATTGATAAATATACTATATTTATGGAGTTATTTTCTTATATTGTCAAATATACCACTTTTACGGGGTCTTTTTCTCATATTATAAAATTAACTCATTTAAGGGGTTCTTTTTTCAGACTCACAAATATACCAAAATTATGGGGTTATTTTCCACGATTGATAAATATCCCCGTATTATGGGGTTGTTTTCTCATATGAAAAAATTTACCCCTTCTATAAGGCTGTTTTCTCATATTTGCAATTGCACTACTTTCACGGGGTTGTCTTCTCAGATTCGTAAATATACATGTTTTATGGGGTTATTTTCTTATATTAATAAATATAGCACTTTTACGGGGTCATTTTCTCATACTAAATTATTAGCAGTATTATGGTGTTATTTTCTCAAATTCATAATACACGTTTTATGGGGTTATTTTCTTATATTGTCAAGTAGACCAATTTTACGGGATTGTTTTCTCATATTATAAAATTAACCCATTTAGAGGGTTGTTTTCTCATACTCACAAATTACCAAAATTAGGGGTTTTTTTCTCCGATTGATGAATATCCCCGTATTACGGGGTTGTTTTCTAATATTTATAAATATACCTCTTTTGCGAGGTTTGTTTTCTCATATTAGAAAACTTGCCCCTTCTACGATGCTATTTTCTCAGACTCGCAATTACACTACTTTTACGGGTTTTCTCGGATTCATAAATATACACGATTTACAGGGTTATTTTCTTATATTGATAAATATACCACTTTTACAGGGTCATTTTCTCATACTAAATTATTAGCACTATTATGGTGTTGTTTTCTCAAATTCATAAAATACACGTTTTCTCATATTACAAAATTAACCCATTTAAGGGGTTGTTTTCTTATACTCACAAATATACCATAATTATGGGGTTATTTCCACAGATTCATAAATATCCCCGTATTACGAGGTTGTTTTCACATATTTTAAAATTCAGCCCTTCTACGAGATTGTTTTCTCATATTAAAAAATTTACCCGTTCTACGAGGCTGTTTTCTTAGACTTGCAAATATACCACTTCTATTGATTTATATACTACTTTTACGGAATCGTTTTCTCATATTATAAAATATCTCTTTTAAGGGGTTTTTTTCTCATATTAAAAATTTATCCCTTCTACGAGGCTGTTTTCTTATACTCGCAATTAAACTACTTTTACGGGTTATTTTCTCAGATTCATAAATATAGATGTTTTACGTGGTTATTTTCTTATATTGATAAATATACCACTTTTATGGGTCATTTTTTCATACTAAATTATTAGAACTTTCTAGGGTTGTTTTCTTAAATTCATAAATATACACGCTTTACCAGGTTATTTTCTTATATCGACAAATATACCCCTTTTACGGGATTGTTGTCTTATATTATAAAATTAACCCATTTAAGGGGTTATTTTCTCATACTCACAAATATACCAAAATCATGGGGTTATTTTCTGCCTTTGATAAATATCCCCATATTACAGGGTTGTTTTCTCACATTAAAAGATTTACCACTTCTACGAGGTTGTTTTAAGACTCACAATTACACTACTTTTACGGGGTTATTTTCTGAGATTCATAAATATATACGTCTTACGGGGTTATTTTCTTATATTGACAAATATATCACTTTTACGGGGTTATTTTCTTATATTGACAAATATACCCCTTTTATGGGGTTGTTTGGTCATATTATATAATATGCTTGATCACTCGGTCGACTCGCCTCCAACAGTCGGAGTCCAATCGATGATCCGAATGCACTAACAGACTCAAAACGACTTCGTGTAATCCCGACTTAGATCTTGGGTCAGGCCCCGATCATCCGGAGATTTATGGACAATCTCGACTGTCAATTTTCAAACGGACTCTGATCGCCATGAAACCGGTGCCATTGGAAAGCTTGAGCTGAGGAGAGTCCGGATATGCCCTCTGATCGGCCAAAGCTCACCGAAAACGCCGACTGCCCCTAACTTTTCACCTCGTCGGATCTTGCAATTCCGGCAGCCTCAAAGTGTGGCGATGGTCGGAAAAGAAAGCCTAGAAGTCACTGATCATTTGGAGCTTAGAACCATCGATAACGGTTACCGGAATCACCATGAACGGCGGTAAGTCGGCTGCCTTTCCCATTTCCATGCCTGTGGCGTTCACCGCCACCGTGGCGTGCTTTCGTGATGCCGGTTGCACCTTGGTAAATTTTGGGACACCTTTGCTTCTTCCCCTTCCTTCCTCTTTCTTCCCCGATCCCTTTCTTCTCCTTTTATTTTCTTTCTTCTCCACATCGATAGTGGGTCCCTGAACTTCTCTTCCTTACCATTTAGTTCCTCAACTTCTTTAATTACTAACAATTTCATCCTACAAAATTTATGATTGACCCTCTAACTTTTCTTTAGCTTTTCAATTAAGCCCCTAACTATTTAATTTGGGAAAAATTAGAATTATTAAAAATATACAATTACATATTTACCCTTGCTTTTAAAAGTAAAATTACTAAAAAGCCTTGCCGACATATTTAATTATAAAAATACCAAACATACAAATTTTCATTAAAACCCCATATTAATAAAACTATACTATTAATCCTTATTCCAAAATAAATGTTTAGCTCACTTACTTTCTTTCTTTTCATCACCTTTCCCTCTTATTCTTCTATTTATTTATTTTTTTCTTTTTTTTCATAAGGGAAGAACATTCACATAATAGAGTGAATTTCTTTTGGATTGAAGAAAGTTGCTATAAGATTCCACACTATTCCCAAGATAAAAATTCCCAATAAAAACAGCTCATGTGCAGAATCATAACCCAAAGCAGAATAGAACTAAGTGGCAATGAAATATGATAAAAAAAATGGTGAAAGAAGGGGTTATCTACAAAATCAATAAACGAATGAAGGCTATTTGGCTATAATGAAAAACCTAAGTGCCTTTATCATACCAAAGTGGTAAACTCTCCTTATAGCCCTCATAAGCATTACCGAGCAAGTTCTAAAAGTAAAGACAGTAATTGGCACTCTCAATAAGAAATAAATACAAGCATATAAAGTGTATGCTTACAATTTAGGCTCAATTTCTCACAAGTGTGCTTTTGAGTAGGTTCCAAACAAAAATCATCAAAACATAATTAGATAAACCAAAGCAACTTAGTACAGAACTCAAACTAATTATCTTAAATTCTTCTGCAAGACTCAACACTATCGGTTTTACCCGATCACATGGACATAAACAGGATTTCCAAAAGCAAGTCAGTAGTAAAAGCATCGAAACAAAGTGAAAAATTTTCAAAATTTTTACAAAAAATTGCACAAAGAATAAACAAATAACTGAGATGGGATAATTGAAATGCGATATATACACTAGAAAAGGATATGAATTTCATATACAAAACAATAAAAACAAGAAAACAAGTGTATATAAATATCACCACCCCACACTTGAAGGACACACTGTCCTCAGTGTACAAAATATAAGAAATGCAAAAGGAAAAAGAAATAATATTGCCCTGACTATAGCTCCAGGGTGAAAAGAGGTGCATCATTAGGTATATCAGGGCGCTGGCTGGTTTGTGGTGGAGGAATGGCTGCTCTCTGAGGGTCGGAAGTAGTGTCACATGCTGGAGCAAAACCAACTGTAAAACCTAATCACCTAAGTTCACATAATTCAAACAAAAATTAATACCCAAAATGGAAAGAAAAAAAATGAAAACTAAAGAATTAAAACGAAATTAAAAGAAACAAGCTTCTTTAAAGTCATAAGCTGGACTTTATTCTTTTCTTTGAATCAGAAATGGAGCGCCCAATTCACACGCTCCTCCACATCTAGTGACCCTCCAAAGTAATGCTTTAACCTCTGCCCATTAACCTTGAACTTTCCCTTTTTCGGATGATGCACTTCAACCGCACCATAAAGGAAGACTTGCATCACTGTAAATGGCCCCGACCAACGACTCTTCAGCTTCCCTGGAAATAAACGGAGACGAGAGTTAAATAACAACACACTATCTCCTATGTTAAACTCCTTCAAATTTTTCAATCGTTTGTCATGCCATTGTTTGGTCTTCGCCTTGTAGATTGTTGAATTTTCATAGGCTTGTTGATGCCGCTCCTCTAGCTCATTTATTTGCCACTGCCTTTGTCTACCCACGCTATCCAAATCAAAGTTACACGATTTAAGTGCCCATAACGCTTTATGTTCTAGCTCCACAAGTAAATGACAACCTTTTCCATACACAAGCCTAAAAGGAGTGAACCCTGTAGAAGTCCTATAGGCAGTTCTAAATGCCCATAAAGTATCATCTAGCTTTATAGTCCAATCTTTCCTACTGGCTCCTACAGTCTTCTCTAAAATGTGCTTAAGCCCCCTATTAGTAACCTCTACTTGCCCACTCGTTTGTGGGTGATAAGGCGTGGAGAATCGTTGAGATACTCCTTATCTTTTAAGCACTTTGTCAAGTTGAGAATTACAAAAATAGGTTCCCCTATCACTAATTAATGCTCGAGGTGTTCTAAACCTAGAGAATAGTCTCTTAAGGAACCTCACAACTACCCTAGCATCATTAGTAGGCAAGGCTTATGCCTCAGGCCATTTAGAAAAATATTCAACAGCCACCATTATATACTTGCATCCATACGAAGAAGGAAAAGGACCCATAAAATCAATGCCCCATACATCAAAAATTTCCAACACTTGTATACTATGTTGGGGCATTTCATCTCGGGCAAAAATATTACCTGACCGTTGGCATGCATCACAAACCTGGACATATGCTCGTGCATCTTGGAAGATAGTCGGCCAATAAAAACCAGCATCCATAACCTTCCTAGCCGTATGGTTTGCGGCTTGGTGTCCACCAACCGGTCCCTCATGACAATGCTTGAGAATTTGAATGATCTCCTCCCCATATACACACTTCCTGATAATTTGATATGCACAAATTCTAAACAAGAAAGGGTCGTCCCAAATGTAATACTTTAAGTCAGCAAAGAATTTCTTCTTTTGCTGGCCCGTCATACCCTTTGGTAGTACCCTTGCAGCCAAATAATTTGCATAATCTGAAAACCAAGGAATAGCATTTGCCACCTGCATTGAGCATAAGTGCTCATCCGAAAGAAGTCACCGATCTTTTGCTCATTAAACTCCTCCAAGTGCGGGTTCTCTAATCGAGAAAGATGGTCTGCTGTAAGATTTTCAACTCCTCGTTTGTCCTTTAATTTCCAAGTCAAATTCCTGTAATAGAAGAACCCAACGAATCAATCTTGGCTTAGAATCATGCTTTGAAAATAAATACCTTAAAGCAGAATGATCCGTGTAAACAATTGTCTTTGACAGCATAAGGTAGGAACATAATTTGTCAAAAGCAAACACGACAGCTAGGAGCTCTTTCTCTGTGGTTGTATAGTGTTTTTGGGCATCCGTAAGCATCTTGCTAGCATAGTAAATAGGCTGGAATTTCTTCTCCTTGCACTGGCCTAAAACAGCTACATTGAGCATAAGTGCTCATCCGAAAGAAGTCACCGATCTTTTGCTCATTAAACTCCTCCAAGTGCGGGTTCTCTAATCGAGAAAGATGGTCTGCTGTAAGATTTTCAGCTCCTCGTTTGTCCTTAATTTCCAAGTCAAATTCCTGCAATAGAAGAACCCAACGAATCAATCTTGGCTTAGAATCATGCTTTGAAAATAAATATCTTAAAGCAGAATGATCCGTGTAAACAATTGTCTTTGACAGCATAAGGTAGGAACGGAATTTGTCAAAAGCGAACACGACAGCTAGGAGCTCCTTCTCTCTGGTTGTATAGTGTTTTTGGGCATCCGTAAGCATCTTGCTAGCATAGTAAATAGGCTGGAATTTCTTCTCCTTGCGCTGGCCTAAAACAGCTCCAACTGCAAAATCACTAGCATCGCACATAAGCTCGAGGCGGCTCCCAATCAGGAGAAACCATGATGGGAGCCGTGGTTAGTTTTTCCTTTAATAACTCAAAAGCTCTTAAACAATCATCATCAAATTCAAAAGGTATATCTTTTACTAGCAATTGAGTTAAAGGCCTAGCAATCTTAGAAAAGTCCTTAATGAACCTTCTATAGAACCCTGCATGCTATATAAACTTCTAACAACCCTAACCGAAGTAGGGGGAGGTAGTTTACTTATAACTTCCACTTTAGCTCTATCTACTTCCAACCCTGCATGTGACACTTTATGTCCTAAGACTATACCCTCTTGGACCATAAAATGACAGTTTTCCCAATTCAACACAAGGTTAGCTTCAATACACCTAGCTAACATCCTTTCCAAATTTTGCAAACAATGGGAAAAAGAGTTACCGAATACAGAGAAGTCATCCATGAAGACCTCCATCGACTCCTCTATCATGTCATGGAAAATGGCCATCATACACCGCTGAAAGGTCGCAAGCGCATTACACAAGCCAAACGGCATCCTCATATAGGCAAAAGTGCCATAAGGATAAGTGAATGTCGTCTTCTCTTGGTCTTCTGGTGCTATGGGAATCTGAAAATAACCAGAAAAACCGTCAAGGAAACAATAATACTTATGGCCTGAAAGCCTCTCAAGCATTTGATTGATAAAAGGAAGGGGAAAGTGGTCCTTTCAGGTTGCGTCATTCAAGCATCGGTAGTCTATGCAAACCCGAAAGCCCGTTACCGTTCGTGTAGGGATCAGCTCCTCCTTTTCATTTTTCACCACCGTCATGCCCCCTTTCTTGGGAACCACCTGCACAAGACTCACCCAAGCACTATCGAAATAGGGTAATTAAACCTGCATCAAGAAGTTTAATTATCTCCTTTTTAACCACCTCTTTCATATGAGGGTTCAACCGCCTTTATGGCTGCACCATCGGTTTGAAATCATCCTCCATCAAAATCTTATGAAGGCAGTAACTCGGGTTTATTCCTGGTATGTCAGCCGGCTTATATAAATGCCTTTGCATACCTTCTCAAAATACACAACACCATCTCCCTCTCCTCAGGTGTGAGATGAGCGGAAATAATAACCGGTAAGTGCTTTGCTTCACTAGGTAGGCATACATTAAGTGCGCTGGCAACTCTTTCAACTCAAGAACGGGTGGCTCCTCCAAAGGAGGCTTCAGCTTCTTTACTCTTGACCTGTCAAGATCAACAATACCATCAGTCTTTTCATCATTAACATCAGCAGCTAATAAGTGCTCTAGCTGCTCCAACACTTGTTCATTGGATAAATTATCCTCATTTTCTTATATTGCCACTTGTAAAGGATCATCAATCATTATTTCCTGCAATTGAGATTCCACAATATCATTGATAAAATCAATCAAACAGACAGTATCATCATGCTCATATGGGTATCTCAAGGATTTAGTCAAATCAAATGTAATGCTCTCATCATCTACCCTAAGTTCTAGCTTTCCGCTACTAACATCTATCAAAGCTTTAGATGTAGCTAAAAATGGTCTACCTAGGATCAATGGGACATCACTCTCACCATTCATATCCATGACAACAAAATCCACAGGAAATATAAATTTGTTAACTTTAACTAGCACATCCTCTATAATCCCTTTCGGGTACTTAACAGTTATGTCTGCTAGTCGTATACTCATCCTGGTAGGAGTTAGCTTAGAAGTGCTTAGTCCTAACTCCTCAAACAATGAACTAGGCATCAAATTGATGTTAGCTCCCAAATCAGCGAATGCTAGCAATTTCAATTTATCCCCAATCAAACAAGGTATAGTAAAACTCCCTAGATCGTATCGTTTGATTGGAATCTTGCTCTGAAACACTGCTGCGCATTCTGCATTCAAGGTCACCAATCCCAAATCCTCTAACTTCCTCATGTTGCTTAGAATTTCTTTTAAAAATTTGACATACTTTGGCATCTGCGAAATAGCTTCAACAAAAGGCAAGTTAATCCGCAATTGTTTAAAAAGAACTAAAACTTTACCGAATTGATGATCAACTTTATCCTGCTTGAGTTTTGCAGGATATGGAATGGGAGGTTGGTATGGCCTCGAGGGGATCTTCTTCAAATCCTTCTTCTCTTCAACTGCTCCCTTTTCTTTCTCCTCAGGCTTATCTTTCTTTTTTGACTCATCCACCTGCACATTAGAATCATCATTAGTGAAAGGCTTAGATGGACTAGGAAGTTCCTTACCTGATCTCAAAGTAATTGCTTTGGCATGCTCCCTTGGATTAGACTTTGTGTTACTTGGAAGCGTGCATGGCTGCCTCTCAGCCATCATCCTAGACAACTGCCCAATTTGAGTTTCTAAGTTCTGAATTGAAGCTTGTTGATTCTGAATGGCAGTGTCCGTTTTTTGAAATCTCTTCTCTGAAGTTACAATGAACTTCGTCATCAACTCTTCCAAGTTAGGTTTCTTCTCTTGACTACCTCCTGGTTGATGGGGAACAGAATGCATAGGTTGCTACGGATGCAACCTGTGATATCCTGGTGGACCTTAGTTATTAGAATTCCTCCATCCAAAATTAGGATGATTCCTCCACCCTGGGTTGTATGTATTACTGTAGGGATCATTCTGCTGCCTACCTGCATAATCAACATGCTCAATGTTAGAAACATTAGTAGGCATAGAAGATGCAAACATATCTCCCACTTTACAATTGGCACTGTAATGCGGTCCACTACAGAATTCACATCGGCTGAGCTGGCGGTTGACATGCGAGTTGTTCTATCTTTTTGGAAAGTAGCTCTACTTGTGCCGCCAAGGCTGCTGTAGGATCTGCCTCAGCCCGATATACAACAGGCTTTGGACCTCTAGCCCGTGGAGTTTGCCACTGATAAGTGTTGGCGGCCATCTCTTCTATCAAATCCTAGGCTTGCTCAGGTGTTTTGCTATTGATAGCTCCCCCCTGCAGCTACATCTACCATTTGTTTAGTGGCTGTATTCATGCCACTATAGAATGTCTGCACTTGCATCCAGAGAGGAAGACCATGTTGTGGGCAACACCTTAACAAGTCCTTGAAGCGCTCCCAGGCTTTGTACATTGATTCTCCTTCACCTTTCACAAAAGAAGATATGTTATTTCGCATTTGAGCAGTCTTAGCAGGAGGAAAATACTTAATCAAAAAAATTTCAGCCAAAGAAGTCCAGGTAGTGAACGTTTTTGGTGGCAAGGACTGCAACCATCTTTTCGCTCTATCCCTCAAGGAAAAAGGAAACAGCCTCAACCGTATGGCATCATCAGTTGTTCCATTAATCTTAAAGGTATCATATATTTCTAAAAACTTGGCGATATGCTCGTTCGGATCTTCGCTCGCCAATCCTCCAAATTGCACCATATTCTGGATCATCTGGATTACATTCGGCTTTATTTCAAAATTATTGGCCGCCACGAGAGGCCTCACTATCCCACTTTGCGTCCCTGCTAGAGAGGGCCTAGCAAACTCGTACATGGTCCTTTCACCATTACCTCCATTTTCATTATGGTTCTCCATCTCACTAGTTTCACGAACAAGAATCTCTGCTCAATCTCCCCCTCTACTGCCTGCATACGCCTCTTTAGCAATCTAAGAGAGCGCGCGGGTTCAGGTAAAGGCTCTGTAAGATTAGGATTAGAGTTCCTGGTCATAAACTACCTGAGCACAATAAAGAACAACAACACCAACAAACAGGATAAGAACAAAACTATACACAGAAAACAAATTATAAATAAAAAGAGAAATGACTAGACTAACAAATATTAAAATTTCAATTTAGTTCATAGAAAACCGTTCCCAGGCAACGGCGCCAAAAAATTGATGTGTGCTAAGTCAAGCAAGACTATGACCTAAGGTAGTGTACCTATCAATGGAGTATAGCTAACGGCGAGTACCAAGTGTCGTATTCCCCAAAGAACGTGTGAACCTAAATCTACTCAATCTTCTCTATTATCTAATCACAGAAAAAAAATGGCGTTAATGAATAATTCCTAAATTAACTAATAGCTACTCTAATTGTTGTCGAATTACGTATACTAGGGAATGATTAATTCAAGTAAAGGAATAACCCTTTGGAAATTCTTGTCTCTAAGGAATGGAAACTAAAGGTGGAATTGATTGATTGAATCCAATTTCCGTGGGAAAATCTCTATACAATTAATGCCTTTCTGAAGGACACTAACATCTTAACTTAGATTAATTAGGTTGAAATCTCTCCCTAACTCTAATTACCCAAATTAGCATTATGTACCATTTAACACTATTGAGAGTTGTTAATTCTCAATCTGGTAGAACGAACACCCTAACTCTAGGCGAAATCAATTCTAGGTTGCAAAGGACAATCCAAACCTAAATGTCTTTCTCAAGAACATTCAAATTTCAAAAATCATTCAACAAGATATGAAGAACAAATCAATAAATACTTCCATTGCAAACCAATATTGACAATCAATACATTCAATTCAAAATTGAAGTACAAAAATCCCTAGATAAAGAACTCCAATGCGTTAATAAGTTTAGCTAATCATGTTCATAATCACAACCAACAAGAATTCAATTACAAAAAATGAGTAAAGGTAGAGGAACCCGAATACACCCTTGGATAAGAGTAAATAGCTCCAATTCCTCTTGCCCAATCTTGGATCGATTCTTATTCCTCTTACTCGGATTGAAACCAATCAACAATCCTCGCCAATCTTTGATCTTTGAAGGGAATCCAAGTGAAACCTTGATCCAAGTCTCCTTTTCCCTTAGTTTCAACTCAGAAAACCCTTAGACAGGAAAAAGATGAGTTTTGGACGTTCTAACCCTAGCTGCCTCCCTTTTTCTATTTTCTTTCTTTTTAAATGAATTTGACCAGCTGCCATGAACATGGCCGTGTTGATGCCCGTGTTCCTAACGCGTTCTGGTGTTGATGCTCGTGTTACTCTCTATGGCCGTGCTCCCTAAAAACCTCTTTTTTCTTTGATGTTTGATGCATCCAACACGGCCGTGTTGGTGGCCATGTTGGGAACACGGCCGTGTTAACCTTCCTCATGGGCATACTTAGCTTGTTTCAGCAGCTTTGACATCCAATTATGCTCCAATTCTTCCCTTTATCATACTTTGACTTCTTTTGGACCTAATGCACATAAACAGACACATAGGGTGAGTGTGGGACCAATTCACATCCAAATGTACATAAAATCAATCTTAAAAACCCCATTTAGATGTATGTATTTTATGCACATCACTTATTCTAAAATAAATTTTTAATTTAGTCATAACACAAAATTAATTTAATTAATCAATTTGCTAAATATTTTCCAATTAAAACTTATACCATTAGCTAATTAAAATGCCATTTCCCAAATAATTTTTTTTATAAAGATATTATTTACTAATTCTTTCATAGCTTTCAAATATAGAATTTTAATTCATATATTCATTTTGGAAAAAATTAAATGACTAAAAAAAATAATTTATTTCCTAAAGAATTTACTTAATTAATTTCTTAAAAATCAAACTAATTGGATATAGAAAATAACTCCCTTATTTGTCTAGCATTAAAATTCCATTTAAATCATTCCAATTTAAACCAAATAAAAATAAAGAAAAATTAATTTAAATAAAAACTCATTTATTAATTGTTATTAATATTATCATTATTAAAGAAAAATTCCGGGTATTACAATTATTTTCTTTTATTAATAAATATATCACTTTTACGAGGTCGTTTTCTCATATTAAATTATTAGCACTATTATGGGGTTGTTTTCTCAAATTCATAAATATACACGTTTGATGGGGTTATTTTCTTATATCGACAAATATACCTCTTTTACGGGATTGTTTTCTCATATTATAAAATTAACCCATTTAAGGGGTTGTTTTCTCATATTCAAAAATATACCAAAATTACGGGATAATTTTCTCCGATTGATAAATATCCCCGCATTACGTGGTTTATTTCTCATATTAAAAAATTTACCCCTTCTACGAGGCTGTTTTCTCAGACTCGAAATTACACTACTTTAACGGGGTTATTTTCTTAGATTGATAGATACACATATTTTATGGGGTTATTTTCTTATATTGATAAATATACTAATTTTACGGGGTTATTTTCTCATATTAAATTATTAGCACTATTATGGGGTTGCTTTATGAAATTCATAAATATACACGTATTACACTGTGATTTTCTTATATCGACAAATATATCCTTTTTGCGGAGTTGTATTCTCATATAATAAAAGTAACTCATTTAAGGGGTTGTTTTCTCATACTAAAAAAAAATACCAAAATTACGAAGTTATTTTCTCCGATTGATAAATATTCACGTATTACGAGGTTATTTTCTAATATTTATAAATATACCCGTCTTACGGAGTAGTTTTCTCATATGAACAAATTTATCCCTTCTACGAGGTTGTTTTCTCATACTTGCAATTCTAGCACTATTATGGGGTTGTTTCTCAACTTCATAAATTTACACGTTTTACGGGATTATTTTCTTATATCGACAAATATACCTCTTTTACGAGGTTGTTTTCTCATATTATAAAATTAACCCATTTAATTAATCCAAAATTATGGGGTTATTTTCTCCGATCGATAAATATCCTTGTATTACGTTCTCATTTTAAAAAATTTACTCCTTTATGAGGCTGTTTTCTCATACTCGCAATTACAATACTTTTACGCGATTGTTTTCTCATATCCATAAATATACACATTTTACGGGATTATTTTCTTATATTGATGAATATACCATTTTTACAGGTTTATTTTCTTATATTAACAAATATACCCCTTTTACGGGGTTATTGTATCATATTATAAAATTAACTCATTCAAGGAATTGTTCTCTCATACTTATAAATATAACAAAATTACGGGGTTATTTTCTCTGATTGCTAAATATACCCTTATTACGATGTTGTTTTGTAATATTTATAAATATACCCTTCTTACGGGGTTTTTTTCTCATATTAAAAAATTTACCCGTTCCACGAGGTTGTTTTCTTACACTCGCAATTATACTACTTTTAAGGGGTTGTTTTCTCAAATTCATAAATATACAAATTTTACAGGGATATTTTCTTATACCGATAAATCTATTATGGGGTTGTTTTCTCAAATTTATAAATATACGCGTTTGACGGGATTATTTTCTTATATCGATAAATATACTATTTTTATGAGGTTGTTTTCTTATACCGACAAATATGGCCCTTTTACAGAGTTGTTCTCATATTATAAAATTAGTCATTTAAGGGGTTGTTTTCTCATACTCACAAATATACCAAAATTACGAGGTTATTTTCTCCGATCGATAAATATCCCCGTATTACGGGGTTGTTTTCTCTTACTAAAAAATTAACTCATTCTACGAGGCTATTTTCTCAGACTCGCAATTATACTACTTTTACGAGGTTGTTTTTTCAAATTCATAAATATACACGTTTTACGGGGTTACTTTCTTTTATTGATAAATATATCACTTTTACTCGGGTCATTTTTCCATATTAAATTTTTAGCACTATTATGGGCTTGTTTTCTCAAATTCATAAATATACATATTTTACGGGGTTATTTTCTTATATCGACAAATATACCTGTTTTACGGGATTGTTTTCTCATATTCATAAATATACACGTTTTACAAGGTTATTTTCTTATATTGATAAATATACCAATTTTACGGGATTATGTTCTTATATCGACAAATATACCCCTTTTACGTGGTTGTTTTCTCATATTCATAAATATACACATTTACGGGATTATTTTTTTGTGTAGATAAATATGCCCCTTTTACGGGGTTGTTTTCTCATATTATAAAATTAATCCATTTAAGGGGTTGTTTTCTCATACTTACAAATATACCAAATTTACAGGGTTATTTTCTCCAATTGCAAAATATTCCCTTATTATGGGGTTATTTTCTAATATTTATAAATATACCCCCTTATGGGGTTGTTTTCACATATTACAAAATTTATCCGTTCTACGAGGCTGTTTTCTCATACTCGTAATTACGCTACTTTTACAGGGTTATTTTCTCAGATTCATAGATATACATATTTTACGGGATTATTTTCTTATATTGATAAATATACCACTTTTACGGGGTCGTTTTCTCATATTAAATTATTAACACTATTGTGGGGTTATTTTTCAAATTCATAAATATACACGTTTTACGGAGTTATTTTCTTATATCGACAAATATACCCCTTTTACGGGGTTATTTTCTCATATTATAAAATCAACCAATTTAAGGAGTTGTTTTCTCATACTCACAAATATACCAAAATTACGGTGTAATTTTCTTTGATTGATAAATATCCCCGTATTACGTGGTCCTTTTCTCATATTATAAAATTTACCCATTCTACGAGGCTATTTTCTCAAACTCGTAATTACACTACTTTTACCGGGTTATTTTCTTAGATTCATAGATATATATGTTTTATGGGGTTATTTTCTTATATTGATAAATATACCACTTTTACGGGGTTATTTTCTCATATTAAGTTATTAGCACTATTATGGGGTTGTTTCTCAAATTCATAAATATACACGTTTTACGAAATTATTTTCTTTTATCGACAAATATGTCCTTTTTGCGGAGTTGTATTCTTATATAATAAAAGTAACTCATTTAATGCGTTGTTTTCTCATACTCACAAATATACAAAAATTATGGGGTTATTGTCTCTGATTGATAAATATTTCGGTATTACGGGGTTGTTTTCTAAAATTTATTGATATACCACTCTTACGGAGTGGTTTTCTCATATTAAAAGATTTATCCCTTCTACGAGGCTGTTTTCTCATACTCGCAATTCTAGTATTATTATGAGGTTGTTTTCTCAAATTCATAAATTTACACGTTTTACGGGATTATTTTCTTATATCGACACATACCCCTTTTACAGGATTGTTTTCTCATATTATAAAATTAACCCATTTAAAGGGTTATTTTCTCATACTCACAAATACACTAAAATTATGGGGTTATTTTCTCCGATTGATAAATATCCTCATATTACAGGGTTGTTTTCTCATATTAAAATATTTACCCCTTCTACGAGGCTGTTTTCTAAGACTCGCAATTACACTACTTTTACGGGGTTGTTTTCTCATATTCATAAATATACAAGTTTTACGAGGTTATTTTCTTATATTGATAAATATACCATTTTTACGGGATTATTTTCTTATATTAACAAATATACCTCTTTTACGGGGTTGTTCTCTCATACTCATAAATATACCAAAATTATGGAGTTATTTTCTCCGATTGATAAATTTCCCCTTATTACGGGGTTATTTTCTAATATTTATAAATATACCCCTCTTACGGGGTTATTTTCTCATATTAAAAAATTTATCTATTCTACACGGCTATTTTCTTAGACTCGCAATTACACTACTTTTAAGCGGTTGTTTTCTCAAATTCACAAATATATAAATTTTACGGGGATATTTTCTTATATTGATAAATATACCACTTTTTTATGTGGTCGTTTTCTCATATTAAATTATTAGCACTATTATGGGGTTGTTTTCTCAAATTCATAACAATATGGCCCTTACATAGTGTTGTTTTCTCATATTATAAAATTAGCCATTCAATGGGTTGTTTTCTCATACTCACAAATATATAAAAATTACGGGGTTATTTTCTCCGATCGATTAATATCCTCGTATTACGGGGTTATTTTCTCATATTAAAAAACTTACTCCTTCGATGAGGCTGTTTTCTCATAATCGCAATTAACTACTTTTACGGGGGTTGTTTTCTTAGATTCATAAATATACACGTTTTACAGGGCTATTTTCTTATATTTATAAATATACCATTTTACATGGTCGATTTCTCATATTAAATTCTTAGCATTATTATGGTATTGTTTTCTCAAATTCATAAATATACACATTTTATGGAGTTATTTTCTTATATTGACAAATATACCCCTTTTACGGGGTTGTTTTGTCATATTATAAAATTAACCCATTTAAGTGGTAATTTTCTCATACCCATAAATATACAAAAATTACAGGACTATTTTCTCCGTTTGATAAATATTCTTGTATTACGGGGTTATTTTCTAATATTTATAAATATACCTCTCTTACGGGGTTGTTTTCTCATATTAAAAAATTTACCCCTTCTATGAGGTTGTTTTCTCAGACTCGCAATTCTACTACTTTTACGGAGTTGTTTTTTCAGGTTCATAAATATACATGTTTTACGGGGTTATTTTCTTTTATTGACAGATATACCTCTTTTACGGGGTTGTTTTCTCATATTATAAAATTAACCCAGTTAAGTGGTTGTTTTCTCATACTCACAGATATACCAAATCTACGGGGTTATCCTCTCCTGATACTGAAATATCCCTCTATTACGAGGTTGTTTTCTAATATTTATAAATATACCTCTTTTTATGGGGTTGTTTTCTTATATTAAAAAATTAATCCCTTCTCAGAGGTTGTTTTCTCATACTCGTAATTACACTACTTTTACGGGGTTATTTTCTCAGATTCATAGATATACATATGTTACGGGGTTATTTTCTTATATTAATAAATATATCACTTTTATAGGGTCGTTTTCTCATATTAAATTATTAGCACTATTATGGGGATGTTTCCTCAAATTCATAAATATACACATTTTACGGGATTATTTTCTTATATGGACAAATATATCCTTTTTGCAGAGTTATATTCTCATAAATAAAAGTAACTCATTTAAGGGGTTGTTTTCTCATACTCACAAATATACAAAAATTACAAGGTTATTCTCTCCAATTGATTAATATTCTGGTATTACGGGGTTGTTTTCTAATATTTATAAATATACCCCTCTTACGGAATAGTTTTCTCATATTAAAAAATTTATCCCTTCTACAAGGCTGTTTTCTCAGACTCCCAATTCACTACTTTTACGGGGTTGTTTTCTCAAATTCATAAATATACATGTTTCACGGATTTATTATCTTATATTGCTAAATATACCACTTTTACGGGATCATTTTCTTATATAAATTATTAGCACTATTATGGGGTTGTTTTCTCAAATTTATTAATATACACGTTTTACGGAGTTATTTTCTTATATCGACAAATATACACCTTTTATGGAGTTGTTTTCTCTTATTATAAAATTAACCTATTTAAAGGTTGTTTTCTCATACTCACGAATATACCACAATTACGGGATTATTTCCTCAGATTCATAAATATCCCCGTATTACGGGGTTGTTTTCACATATAAAAAAATTTATCCCTTCTACGAGGCTGTTTTCTCATAGTAGAAAATTTATCCGTTCTGCGTGGCTATTTTTTTAGACTTGCAATTACACTACTGTTGAGACATAAGTGTTGAAATAATCGAGATTTTAGAGTTGGGATTAGAGTTCTACTGAAGTACTCCGTCCTGTTGCATGTGGAATAAATTTTGTTTAAGCATGGCATGACACATATGTTTTAACATGACACGTATGGTTTGCGTGATTTATTAATTATTTTAAAATTAAATAAGGTGACATTGAGATATTTGAAACTATTTTAGATATATGATTTTAACTCACTCTAGACTCATTTATTTTTGATTCGTATTTAGTTCTCTCGCGACTCTTATTCAGTAACCCGACTCCTTCATCATCGGGTGAAGTATTTGATTTGGTATGTAAAATGGTAAATCTTAGATTCTCCGCAGTAGTAATAGTAGATGTATCAGTTGTAAATTTTCTGAGCTTCGGGTCTCGCCTAGTTTTTCTGGTAGACCAAAGTAATTTTATAAACTTATAACTATTAAGATGATTTGTGGTTTTAATAATATTAATTTGAGATGAGGTTTGTTTAAATCAGTGAGTGTCAGGCTTACTACGGGTTTCGGTGGCCTTAAGCCTACCCATTCCCTAGTGCTTGGTCCACCCGTGGGTCGTGACAAATGTAACACCTTAGTTGTAATAATAATAATTATATATAATATATATTTAAAAAAAAATCTCTCCTTTTCTCCTCCTCTCTCTCTTTCCTTCCTCCTTCCTTCCCTTCACTCCCCATGCCGAGCGCTTTCTCCCTTCTCCCTCTCCCCGTCAATTGCCTTCTCCCCCGCCACGTCTTGGCCATTTCGCCGCCCGGCCGCCCGCTGACGCCTTCCTCCTCATTCCTTTCCGCGCGACACCGACGAAGGACGAAGAGGCGCCATCGTCGATTCGGCCTCCTGCCGCGTCCTTTCATAAACCGGCCGGAATCGGACTCCCCATCCCCAAAAACCGGAAGCAACCCTCCTCCGTCGGAAAATCCTTGGCTTCTTAGGAAGTGTCGCGTGAGCAGCGACTTTCCGGCCCCGATCCGCCGCCTTCCACTTTCCCGGCCAAAACTCTTGTACTCCTGGGACTCCCTGACTTGCAGCCTTCGGTTGAATTAACTTGGCGGGGCCGGCTTGAGGACCCCTGTTTTTTGAAATATTTTAATTTTTAACTCGGTATAATTTTATTAGACTCTGAAAAATTTTGTTATAATATTAGAATGTTATTGAGGCTATTAATTGCTTGTGTTGGGTAGTTTAAAAATAAATCAAATTAAATTGTTTGGATTGTGGTGTTTTGGAGTCGGAAAATATTAATGCGATTCTTGTGGCCTCCTATTATTAAATTCCAGCATGTTTGATATGTTTTTGGCAGGTCTGGACCCGTTTTACGGGGGGTAAATATCCGTAATTTAGGGAGGTTCTGTCAAATTTCGGTAATCCTCGAGTCCAATTTAATTCTAGGCAGTCGACCTTAGGGTCTAAGTTTAGGAAGAATTTTTGAATGTCTATTAATTGTATGTCTTTTGTTATTAGATAATTCAGCCTTCCCGCCAGCTCCACCCGAGGCGTAGGAGCGGACTGTGGAACGCATCAAATCTGTGAGTTAAAGTCATATATCGCTTACGCACGTGTCATGCATAAAATTTGATTTGCTACTGTGAATATTTATTTGCAATTTCAATTTTTCATTCAATTATTATTATTATCATTTGCATGATGCTTTTAATTACTATTTAAATATGTTTTTCCTTTATTACCAATTTTAATATTGCATGATGACTCAGGATGGGACGACGGTAGAACATAGGAGTTAGATGAGTGTCCCAATATAATCTGAGAGAGATAGGGAAAGGGTAAAGAGGTAAAAATTTTAAGAAAGAAAGATTAGGACTTGCCCTGGTCGAGCATCGCTCTCTGGGCTTAGTAAAGTGTGGTTGCCGGAGTAAAGGTCCCTGGTCGAGCATTGCTCTCGGGGCGCCGGCTTATTTGGATATTTAAGTGACCAGACTGGAGGTAAGGTCCCTGGTCGAGCATTGCTCTCGGGGCGCCAGTCTTATTGGATTAAGAGAGCCGAATGGCTACTAGATTTCTTATTTGGATACTTAAGTGACCAGACTGGAGGTAAGGTCCCTAGTCGAGCATTGCTCTCGGAGCGATCTTATTGGATAAGAGAGCCAAAAGGCTAAGGCCGAGAGTTAAGTGGCCGGATCGGAGGTAAGGTCCGGTCGAGCTTTGCTCTCTAGGCACCAGTCCTATTGGAATGAGAGGTTTGAGATGTTAGAGTTGAGGTTAGTTGAGACATAAGTGTTGAAATAATCGAGATTTTAGAGTTGGGATTAGAGTTCTACTGAAGTACTCCGTCCCGTTGCATGTGGAATAAATTTTGTTTAAGCATGGCATGACACATATGTTTTAACATGACACGTATGGTTTGCGTGATTTATTAATTATTTTAAAATTAAATAAGGTGACATTGAGATATTTGAAACTGTTTTAGATATATGATTTTAACTCACTCTCGAGACTGACAGTCTCATTTTTACTGTTTTTCAGATTCGTGACTGTTAGTTCTCTCGCGACTCTTATTCAGTAACCCGACTCCTTCATCATCGGGTGAAGTATTTGATTTGGTATGTAAAATGGTAAATCTTAGATTCTCCGCAGTAGTAATAGTAGATGTATCAGTTGTAAATTTTCTGAGCTTCGGGTCTCGCCTAGTTTTTCTGGTAGACCGAAGTAATTTTTGTAAAGTGTAACTATTAAGATGATTTGTGGTTTTAATAATATTAATTTGAGATGAGGTTTGTTTAAATCAGTGAGTGTCAGGCTTACTACGGGTTTCGGTGGCCTTAAGCCTACCCATTCCCTAGTGCCGGTCACGGGCCCACGGGTGGGGTCGTGACAACTGTTATGAGGTTACTTTCTAAAATTCATAAATATACACGTTTAGTGGGTTATTTTCTTATATCGACAAATATACCCCTTTTACGGGGTTGTTTTTTCATATTCATAAATATACACATTTTACAGGGTTATTTTCTTATATTAATAAATATACCACTTTTACGGGGTTATTTTCTTAAATTGACAAATATACCCCTTTTACGGAGTTGTTTTCTCATATTTATAAATATACACATTTTACAGGGTTATTTTCTTATATTAATAAATATATCACTTTTACGGGATTATTCTCTTATATCGACAAATATACCCTTTTTACGGGGTTGTATTCTCATATTCATAAATATACACGTTTTACGGGGTTATTTTCTTATGTTGGCAAATATGCCCGTTTTACGGGATTGTTTTCTCATGTTATAAAATTAACCCATTTAAGGAGTTGCTTTCTCATACTCACAAATATACCAAAATTACGGGGTTATCTTCTCCGATTGCGAAATATCTCCTTATTACGTGGTTATTTTCTAATATTTATAAATATACCCCTCTTACAGAGTTGTTTTCTCATATTTAAATATTTATCCATTCCACGAGGCTGTTTTCTCACACTCGTAATTACATTGCTTTTACTGGGTTATTTTCTCAAATTCATAGATATACATATTTTACAGGGTTATTTTTTTATATTGATAAATATACCACTTTTATGGGGTCGTTTTCTCATATTAAATTATTAACATTATTATGGGGTTGTTTTCTCAAATTCATAAATATACACGTTTTATGGAGTTATTTTCTTAAATCGACAAATATACCCCTTTTACGGGGTTATTTTCTCATATTATAAAATTAACCAAGCTATTTAACGAGTTGTTTTCTCATATTCACAAATATACCAAAATTACGGGGTTATTTTCTACGATCGTTAAATATTCCTGTATTACGGGATTGTTTTCTCATATTAAAAAATTTACCCCTTCTACGAGGCTATTTTCTCAGACTCGTAATTTCACTACTTTTACAGGATTATTTTCTCATACTTATAAATGTACATGTTTCACAAGGTTTTTTTCTTGTATTGATAAATATACTACTTTTACGATTCGTTTTCTCATATTAAATTATTAGCACTATTATGTGGTTATTCTCTAAAATTCATAAATATACATATTTTACGGGGTTATTTTCTTATATCGATAAATATACCCCATTTACAGGGTTGTTTTCTCATATTATAAAATTAACCTATTTAAGGAGTTGTTTTCTCATACTCACAAATATACCACAATTATGGGATTATTTTCTCCGATTGATAAATATCTCCATATTAGGGGGTTGTTTTCTAATATTTATAAATATACCCCTCTTAGGAAAAATTTCCATTTTCTCCATTTAAATCATTCGCATTTAAACCAAATAAAAAAATAAAGTAAAATTAATTTAAATAAAAACTCATTTGTTAATTATTATTATTAATATTATCATTATTAAAGGAAAATTTTGGGTATTACATTCCCCCCCTTAAGAAAAATTCGTCCTCGTATTTTAAAGGAAAAAGGGTCCACACTAAGACTGAAACAAACTAAAGAGAATAGGAACCTCTCATCCCCAGCTCGGCTTCTCGAGTACTTTCCTCAGCAGAGAAAAAGTCAACCACAAGACCCATCGATAAAACCCTTAAACAAAACTGGCGAACCTGAGAAACCACGATCCTGACTTACTGCTCCTCGGAAGTCAACTCTTCACTTACTTCCATACACTAAGGTTCCAACACGAGCAAAGGATCGAAAATACACTTCCTCAACACAGACCTACGAAAAACTGGATTGACTTGCAAGAAATTATTTGGCAGCAAGTCCAACTTGCATGCCACCTCACCAAACCTACCGATAACTCCAAGGGTTCCACTGAAGAAGGGCTAACATGCATTCCTTACCAAACCACATCACTTTTACATAGGAGACGCCTTAGGATTACATAGTCTTTAATATAAATCTCCACACGCTTCCACTTCGGGTTCGAACCACTCCTCTTCTTCCTGAAAGCTATCTTCAGTTGCTCGCAGCAGAAAGGAATCTCCTCAAAAAGATCTGGACCAACTCGGGTCCCGCCAAAAATCCATTCGCCAAATCCTTCCTAACAACGTGTCCCTTGCACGAACAAAATATCCTTAACATCCACATCATATCATCCATCTAGTTGCGATAACTGATACAAAACCATGCCATCCTGACACAAAATTCCTCTTCGACTGAAATCCAGCAGTCTCCTCTATAATCCAACATGAGGCCTACTACGCCACAGATTCACTCTCACAGCAACTCAGCTTGTCATCCAGAGAATCCCAAGCTAACACAATTTACTTTGAAATATTTACTTATTTATTTACTTTATAATCATCACTGATAAAAAATTTATTATCTCGAAAAACACCTTTATAAAATTGTAAAATCTCCAGTCATTTTCTTTATATAAAATTTCTACAATATTGAGCACCAGGGTGATGATGCCCCCTATCACCAAGGGTTGTAATGCACGATGTATGATGGATGCCCTAAAAATGAGTTATGGAATTATGCATGCCTAACAATGAAATGCCATAATGATTTCTTGCGGGACTATGAGCAATATTGAATTTTAAAACACTTTGTTCTATTTAGAAAAATAAATAGTGTTTGCTTAAACTTCTCTGGATTTCGAGCGTCCGAAAATACTCCTACAACCATTCTTAAGCTTCTTACAACCACAAACTCGACCATATAAGCTCTAACCTCTGCTCGACTTTCCACGCACTAACTTCGGTGCTACTCAATAAGGCGATGCCTGATGCTATGACGAGGCAATTCATGACACGACTGCAACTATGCTCTGCACTAATTCTGACTGTGGTGCCTACCATCAAAACAATAATCGAAGCATCCCACGGCCGGTCTGCACTAATCACTTGAAGAAAACGGCACGAGTCTACCGCGCTTCAGATCTTGCTATCGCTATAACACTCATTCTCAACACAGCATCAAAGACAAGCTCACAAGAAAAGAATGACAGACTCTCTAACAGTGAAAGCTGAGACACTGGAATCAATGAAAACAACAAGACAAACTTGATCCTAGCTCCGCAGTACCAAGAATCTTAACCTAGGTCGAAGGAAATCTAAACCTAAGCTCTAATACCAACTTTGTCACAACCCGATCTGTGGGCCCGTGACTGGTACTAGGGAATGGATAGGTGTAAGGCTACCGAATCCCGTAGTAAGCCGGACACTCATTAACTTAATTAAATCTCATATGATATTACTGATGTTACCATATATCTTAACCATTAAATTCTACATATTTAATTATAAAAATACCAAACATACAAATTTTCATTAAAACCCCATATTAATAAAATTATACTTTTAATCCTTATCCCAAAAATAAATTTCCAATTTAGTCCTAACACACAATTAATTTAATTAATCAATTTGCTAAATATTTTTCAATTTAAAATTTAACACCACTAGCTAATTAAAATGCCCTTTTCCCCAATAATTCTTTTATAAAATATCCTTTACAAATTTTTTCATTACTCTCAATTATAGAATTTAATTTATATATATTCGTTGGAGAAAAATTTGAATAACCAAAATATAATTTATTTCTCAAAGAATTTACTTAATTAATTTCTTAAAAATCAAACTAATTGGATATAGAAAATAACTCCTTTATTTGTCTAGCATTAGAATTTCCATTTAAATATTCCCATTTAAACCAAATAAAAAAATAAAGTAAAATGAATTTAAATAAAAACTCATTTATTAATTGTAATTAATATTATCATTATTAAAGGAAAATTTCGGGTATTACAGGGTTGTTTTCTCATATTATAAAATTAACCCATCTAAGGGGTCGTTTTCTCATATTCACAAATATACCAAAATTACGGGGTTATTTTCTCCGATCGATAAATATCATCATATTATGAGGT
The DNA here is from genome assembly GCF_019578655.1 of Ricinus communis. Lineage (NCBI taxonomy): Eukaryota > Viridiplantae > Streptophyta > Magnoliopsida > Malpighiales > Euphorbiaceae > Ricinus > Ricinus communis. The sequence goes on from NC_063258.1 coordinate 14,283,585, forward strand.
TGTTTTCTCATATTAAAAAATTTACTCCTTCTACGAGGCTGTTTTCTCATAGTAAAAAATTTACCCCTTCTGCGAGGCTGTTTTCTCAAACTCGCAATTACACTACTTTTGTGGGGTTGCTTTCTCATATTCATAAATATACATGTTTTACGGGGTTATTTTATTATATTGATAAATATACCACTTTTACGGGATCTGTCACGACCCCACCCGTGGGCCCGTGACCGGCACTAGGGAATGGGTAGGCGTAAGGCCACCGAAACCCGTAGTAAGCCTGACACTCACTGAGTTAAACAAATCTCATCTCAAATTAATATTATTAAAGCCACAAATTATCTTAATAGCTACATTCTACATAAATACTTCGGTCTGCCAGAAAAATTAGGCGAGACCCGAAACTCATAAAATTTACAACTGATACATCTACTAATTACTACTGCGGAGAATCTAAGATTTACCAATTTACATACCAAATCAAATACATCACCCGATGATGAAGGTGTCGGGTTACTGAATAAGAGTCGCGAGAGGACTAACAGTCACGAATCGAAAAGCGGTAAAATGAGGACCGGGTCACCTCGAGTGAGTTAAAATCAAATAATCTGGGAACTATTGCATTCTTCTCAGAAAACATAGATTGTTCAAATCAGTATATCAAATCATGCACATAAATACCAATCATACTATAATCATACCCTATTACTTTCTTCACAGAAAATATTGATCATTCGAATCAATATATCAACCATGCACGTAAATACAATCCATATTATAATCATACCATAATAAATAAATAAATGAATAAATAAAAAATATATTTTTACTTTTACGGGACGAGTGGCTCAGTAGAACCCTAACCCCAAATTCTAACAGCCATTTTGGCTCTCTTAATCCAATAAGATTGGCGCCCCGAGAGCAATGCTCGACCAGGGACCTTACCTCCAGTCTGGTCACTTAAGTATCCAAATAAGAAATCTAGTAGCCATTCGGCTCTCTTAATCCAATAAGACTGGTGCCCCGAGAGCAATGCTCGACTAGGGATATCACGACCCCACCCATGGGCCCTTGACCGGCACTAGGGAATGGGTAGGCTTAAGGCCACCGAAACCCGTAGTAAGCCTGACACTCACTGATTTAAACAAATCTCATCTCAAATTAATATTATTAAAACCACAAATCATCTTAATAGCTACATTCTACATAAATACTTCGGTCTGCCAGAAAAACTACGCGAGACCTGAAGCTCGGAAAATTTACAACTGATACATTTACTATTACTACTACGGAGAATCTAAGATTTACCAATTTACATACCAAATCAAATACATCACCCGATGATGAAGGAGTCGGGTTACTGAATAAGAGTCGCGGGAGAACTAACAGTCACGAATCTGAAAAAAACAAAAATGGTATCGGTCTCCGAGAGTGAGTTAAAATCAAATAATCTAGGGACTATTGCTTCTTCTCAGAAAACATAGATTATTCAAATCAGTATATCAAACCATCCTATAATCGTACCCTACTATTTCCTTCACATAAAATATTAATCATTCGAATCAAAATATCAACCATGCACGTAAATACAAATCACATTATAATCAAATACCATAATAAATAAATAAATAAAAATATATATTTACTTTTACGGGACGAGTGGCTCGGTAGAACCCTAAACCCCAAATTCTAGTAGCCTTTCGGCTCTCTTAATCCAACAGGTCTGGCGCCCAGAGAGCAAGCTCGATCAGGGACCTTAACTCCGGCAATCAACTGAACTCAGCCCAGAGAGCAATGCTCGATCAGGGCAAACAAATCCATAATAACCTTATGTCCATAATCATTACCGGTGCGCACGCGGTCCTGATGTAACCCATCAGGCGGCATGTTCTACAAGCCACATTTCCCAAATCGCAATCACCACATTTAATAAATATTATTGTCTAATTAAATCATTCAAACATATCAAAATAACGATTATCAATTTAGAGTAAGACTTCAGGCAACTCATAAGGAAAACTGATTATATTTGGTATTATCATAACATTACTATAATAACACTTATATTACCTTTAATAATTAGTAATTCAGTGAAATTATTTACGTTGCGAAACTAATAACCATATTAAGCATGAACTTTCAAAATAGCATATTAAAATCAAACTTAGCAATAGCGCAATGATTAAATGACTTTAACTCACAGGATTGGCGACCTCCTAGCTCTGCTCCGGTGCCTCGGTAGGAGCGAGCCAAACATACAGATCATCTAATCACGGAAAACAATTTATCAATACGCTGAGACAATCCATCATTAATCCTAGGTCTAGACTCCTAGGACTGACTATCTAAGAATCTCGACTCGGGAACTACCGAAAATTCGGCAGAACCTCCCCTACAACACGAACATTACCCCCCGTAAAAACGGGTCCAAGACCTGCCAGAAACACACTCTAAATATCCAACAATTTAAACAACGGGAGTCGGGTCCCCAAACTTCACTATTTCCGACTCGCCACACGACAAAAATCTGAGGCGGGCAAGCCGGACAATTATTTATGACTCACAAATATCAACAAATACACAATATAATCCAATAGACACAATTAAACCAAGAATTTCTAAAATTAACGGGCCAAAGAAAATTACCGAGACGCTCGATCGCTCGGTCGACTCGCCTCCAGCCGCCGGAGTCCGATCGACGATCCGAACACACCATCGGACTCACAACGGCGCTAATGGCGATCCCCGCCCGATTTTCCGATCCGACACCCGATCATCCGGAGAGATTTGCGGACGATCTCGACCGTCGATTTGCCAACGAAGCCCGATCGCCACAAAAGCCGGTGCCATCGCGAAGCTTGAGGAGAGTCGGGATACATCCTCCGATCATCCATCCTCCACGGACCTCACGGAAAAGCCCAAAACGCCGACTGCCACCATTTTCTCTCCACCGTGAATCTCCGATTCCGGCCACCACTGTCGACACCGCCGCCGCCAAAACAAACCCGAGGCCGAGAGGAGTCGATCGGCACCAAGATCGGCCGACCACCGACGCCGAAATGCTGACGGCAAAGGCCATCTTCCTCCTCGAGCCGCTATATTCGCCCGGCCGCTTCATTTCCTGGCCTTGATGGGGACGGCCCGCCAGCCTCCTTCCTCCGCGCCTCCTCTCTCTCCCCCGACATCTCTCTTCCTCTCTCCTCCTTTCTTCTTCCCCGATTTCTTTCCTTTCAATATCGACATTTGACCCCTGAACTTTTCCTTATTACAATTTGGTCCCTCAACTTTCTTAATTACTTACAATTTTATCCTGCAGAATTCCAATTTGACCCCCAAACTTCTTTTTAGCCTTTCAATTAAGCCCTTAACTATTTAATTTGGGCCAAATTAGAATTACTGAAAATACACAATTACAAAAATACCCCTGACCGACATATTTATTTACGAAAATACCAAACTCACAAATTTCCATTAAAACCCCATAAAAATAAAATTATACTTTCAATCCTTATTCCAAAATAAATTTTCAATTTAGTCCTAACACACAATTAAATTAAATAATCAATTTCCAACTCAAAATTTAATACTACTAATCAATTATAATACCAATTTCCCAAAATTCTTTTATAAACACATCCTTTACAATTCTACCATAATTTTTCAATATATAATTTTACTTATATAAATATGCTCTTGGGAAAATTTTGAATAACCTAAATATAATCATTTCTCAAATAATTTACTTGAATAATTTCTTAAAATTTCAAACTAATTGGGTATAGAAAATAACTCATTTATTTGATTAATATTAAATTTTTCATTAAATCATTTCAAATTAAACCCAATAAAAATAAAGCTAAAATTAACTTAAGTAAAAAAACTCATTATTAAATATATAAAAAAATTCCGGGTGTTACAAGGGACCTTACCTCCAGTCTGGTCACTTAAGTATCCAAATAAGCCGGCGCCCCGAGAGCAATGCTCGACCAGGGACCTTACCTCTGGCAATTTACACAAATCAGCCCAGAGAGCCATGCTCGACCAGGGCAAACCCATGAAAATCTTATTACATGTCCATGATCATTAATGCGTACGCGGTCTGATGTAACCCATCAGACGGCATGTTCTACAAGCCACGTTTCCCAAGACACAATCATCCATTTAATAAATATCATTGTATAATGAAGTCATTCAACCATATCAAATTAATGATTAACAATTAAGAGTAAAACATCAGGCTCAGGTGGAAAACTGATAATATTTGGAATTATTATAACATTACTATAATAATACTCATATTATCGTCAATAATTAATAATCCAGTAAAATTAATTACGTTGAGATATTAGTAACCATGTTAAACATAAACTTCCAAAATAGCATATTAAAATCAGACTTAGCAATAGTGCAATGATTAAATGACTTTAACTCACAGGTTTGGCGACCTCCTAGCTCTTCTCCGGTGCCTCGGTAGGAGCGAGCCGAACGAACTGACAATCTAGTCATGGAAATTTTTTATCAAAACGCTGAAATAATCGATCTTTAATCCTAGGTCTAGACTCCTAGGACTGACTGTCTAAGAATCTCGACTCGGGAACTAGAAATTCGGCAGAACCTCCCTACAACACGAACATTACCCCGGGTCCGGGATCACTCCAAATATCCAACAATTTAAACAACGGGGTCGGGTCCCAAACTTGATGTTCGAGATTTCGACCGCACATTAAACACAAGCGGCAGACAATTATTTTGACTCACAATATCATCAAATACCAATATAAATCAATTAAACCAAGATTTCCATTAAACCAAGAATTCCAACACACCACTCGACCACAACGACGCCCGATGATCAGATTTTCGATCCACACCCGATCATCCGAGATTTGACGGAAGCTAAAAGAAAATTGCCGGCAGTCTTGCAGCGAATTCGGCGGTTGAGATCGTCGCCGCAAATGGCTGGCTCGGATGATCGGGTGTCGATCGATCGAAAATCGATGGCGAGCGATCGCCATCGCTGCGTCGTTGTGAGTCCGATGGTGTGTTCGGATCGTCGATCGGACTCCGCGGCCGAGCGATCGAGCGTCTCGGTAATTTTCTTTGGCCCGTTAATTTTAGAAATTCTTGGTTTAATTGTGTCTATTGGATTATATTGTATTTGATGATATCAAAATAATTGTCCGCCGCCTCCCTGTGTTTTCAGGTCAGTGTGTGTGGCGAGTCGGAAATAGTGAAGTTTGGGACCACCCCGCTGTTTAAATTGTTGGATATTGGAGTATTTCCGGCGGTCCCGGACCCGCACGGGGTAATGTCTGTGGTGGTTCTCAGCCGGATTTTCGTGTTCGCCGATTTATTTAAGGGTTTTGTCGATGAGTCTTGTGGTTTATTTCTGCCGAGGAAAAGTTTCCGAGAAGCCGGGTTGGAGATGAGAGGTTCCTAATTAGTTTCAGTCTTAGAATGTAGCCCCTTTTCTTTTAAAATTCGAGGTCGAATTTTTTTTTAAGGGGGGAGAATGTAACACCCGGAATTTTTATATATTTAATAATGAGTTTTTATTTAAGTTAATTTTAGCTTCATTATTATTGGGTTTAATTTGAAATTTTAAGAAATTATTCAAGTAAACTATTTGAGAAATGATTATATTTTGGTTATTCAAAATTTTTCCAAATGCATATTTATATAAGTAAAATTATATATTGAAAAATTTTGGAAGAAATTATAAAGGATGTTTTTATAAAAGAATTTTGGAAAAATTGGTATTATAATTGATTAGTAGTATTAAATTTTAAATTGGAAATTTATTTTGGAATAAGGATTAAAAGTATAATTTTATTTTTTTGGGGTTTTAATGGAAATTTGTGAGCTTGGTATTTTTGTAAATAAATATGTCGGTCAGGGGTATTTTTGTAATTGTGTATTTTCAATAATTCGGATTTGGCCCAAATTAAATAGTTAGGGGCTTAATTGAAAGGCTAAAAAGAAGTTTGGGGGTTAAATTGGAATTATGCAGGATGAAATTGTAAGTAATTAAGGAAGTTGAGGGACCAAATTATAATAAGGAAAAGTTCAGGGGCCTAATGTCGATATTGAAAGGAATGGAAATCGGGGAGAGAGAAAAGAAAGAAGGAAGAAGAAGAAAGGGAGGAGAAAGAGGGGCGTTGGCGTCCATGGTGGACGGACACTGGAGGCCAGGCCAAGGGCGGCGTTGACGTCGGAAGGAGCGCACGGCAACGGCGAGCACGATAGTGGCGGTGGGCGGTGGCGTCGCCAATCATGGCGTGTGGCAGCGGCTTCCGAGCATCGTTCGGCCGTTCCGGCCTTCGGCCGATCTTGGTGGCAATCAGCTCCCCTTGGAGAGCTTCCTTTTGGCGGCAGCGGCCGGTTTTGGTGGCCGGAGGAGAGTTCGCGGTGGTGGCGTCGTGTTTCCTGGTTTTTCCATGAGCTCCCGGAGGATGGACGATCGGAGGACGTATCCCGACTCTCCTCTGCTCAAGCTTCGCGATGGCACCGGTTTGGTGGCGATCGGGCTTCGTTTGCGAATCGACGGTCGAGATCGTCCACAAATCTCTCCGGATGATCGGGTGTCGATCGGAAAATCGAAAGCAGGATCGTCATCAGCGTCGTTGTGAGTCCGATGGTGTGTTCGGATCGCCGATCGGACTCGTGGTGGAGGCCAATCGGCGAAGCGATCGAGCATCTCGGTAATTTTCTTTGGCCCGTTAATTTTAGAAATTCTTGGTTTAATTGTGTCTATTGGATTATATTGTGTATTTGATGATATTGTGCGTCAAAATAATTGTCCTCGTTACGCCTTGTGTTTTGTTTGTGTGGCTGAGTCGGGAAATAGTGAAGTTTGGGACCCGACTCCGTTGTTTAAATTGTTGGATATTTGGAGTGTTTTTGTCCCTGGACCCGCGTTTTTACGGGGTAATGTTCGTGTTGTAAGGGAGGTTCACGGATTTTCGGTAGAATTCTCCGAGTCGAGATTCTTAGATGATACCCCAGGAATCTAGACCTAGGATCTATTGTAATTGTTTCATCGTTTTGATAAATTGTTTCCGTGACTAGATTGTCAGTTCGTTCGGCTCGCTCCTACCGAGGCACCGGAGCAGAGCTAGGAGGTCGCCAATTCTGTGAGTTAAAGTCATTTAATCATTGCGCTATTGCTAAGTTTGATTTTAATATGCTATTTTGAAAGTTCATGCTTAACATGGTTACTAATATCTCAACGTAATTAATTTTACTGGATTATTAATTATTGAAGATAATATGAGTATTATTATAGTAATGTTATAATAATTCCAAATATTATCAGTTTTCCACCTGAGTTGCCTGATGTTTTTCTCTTAATTGTTAATCATTAATTTGATATGGTTGAATGACTTCATTATACAATGATATTTATTAAATGGATGATTGTGTGTTGGGAAACGTGGCTTGTAGAACATGCCGCCTGATGGGTTACATCAGGACCGCGTGCGCACCGGTAATGATCATGGACATGTAATAAGATATTTATGGGTTTGCCCTGGTCGAGCATGGCTCTCTGGGCTGATTTGTGTAAATTGCCGGAGGTAAGGTCCCTGGTCGAGCATTGCTCTCGGGCTTATTTGGATACTTAAGTGACCAGACTGGAGGTAAGGTCCCCGGTCGAGCATCGCCTTATTAGATTAAGAGAGCCGAATGGCTACTAGATTTCTTATTTGGATATTTAAGTGACGGTGGAGGTAAGGTCCCTAGTCGAGCATTGCTCTCGGGCTTATTGGATTAAGAGAGCCGAATGGCTACTAGATTTTGGGGTTTAGGGTTCTACCGAGCCACTCGTCCCGTAAAAGTAAAAATATATTTTTATTTATTCATTTATTAATTTATTGTGGTATGATTATAATATGGATTGTATTTACGTGCATGGTTGATATTTTGATTCGAATGATTAATATTTTATGTGAAGGAAATAGTAGGGTATGATTGGTATTTATGTGCATGGTTTGATATACTGATTTGAATAATCTATGTTTTTTTTTTAGAAGAAGCAATAGTCTCTAGATTATTTAATTTTAACTCACTCTCGAGACTGACAGTCTCATTTTTACTATTTTTCAGATTCGTGACTGTTAGTCCTCTCGCGACTCTTATTCAGTAACCCGACTCCTTCATCATCGGGTGATGTATTTGATTTGGTATGTAAATTGGTAAATCTTAGATTCTCCGCAGTAGTAATTAGTAGATGTATCAGTTGTAAATTTTATGAGTTTCGGGTCTCGCCTAATTTTTCTGGCAGACCGAACTATTTATATAAAATGTAGCATTTAAGATAATTTGTGGCTTTAATAATATTAATTTGAGATGAGATTTGTTTAAATCAGTGAGTGTCAGGCTTACTACGGGTTTCGGTGGCTTTAAGCCTACCCATTCCCTAGTGCCGGTCACGGGCCCACGGGTGGGGTCGTGACAGTTATTTTCTCCGATTGATAAATATCCCCGTATTACGGGGTTGTTTTCTAATATTTATAAATATACCCCTCTTACGAGATAGTTTTCTCATATTAAATAATTTACCTCTTCTACGAGGCTATTTTCTCGTAATTACACTACTTTTACGGGTTTTTTTCTCAGATTCATAAATATACATGTTTTACGGAGTTATTTGCTTATATTAAGAAATATACCACTATTACGGGGGTCGTTTTCTCATATTAAATTATTAGCACTATTATGGGGTTCATTTCTCAAATTTAAAAATATACACATTTTACGAAGCAATTTTCTTATATAAACATACCCCTTTTACGGGGTTATTTGCTCAAATTATAAAATTAACCCATTTAAAGGGTTATTTTCTCATACTCACAAATATACAAAAATTACAGGGTTATTTTCTCCGATTGATTAATATCCCTGTATAACGGGGTTGTTTTCTCATATTAAAAAATTACCTCTTCTATGAGGTTCTTTTCTCAGACTCGCAATTACACTACTTTTACAGGATTGTTTTCTCAGATTTATAAATATACATGTCTTATGGGGTTATTTTCTTATATTGATAAATATACCACTTTTACGATATCGTTTTCTCATATTAAATTATTAGCACAATGATGGTTTTTTTTCTTAAATTCATAAATATATACATTTTACGGAGTTATTTTCTTATATTGATAAAAGTACCCCTTTTATGGGGGTTGTTTTCTCATATAATAAAATTAACCCATTTAAGGGGTTGTTTTCGCATACTCACAAATACGCCAAAATTACGGGGTTATTTTCTCCAATTGATAAATATCCTTGTATTACGGGGTTGTTTTCTACTATTTATAAATATACCCCTCTTACGAGATTGTTTTCTCATATTAAATAATTTACCCTTTCTATGAGGCTATTTTCTCATACTCGTAATTACATTACTTTTACGGGTTATTTTCTCAGATTCATAAATATACATATTTTACAGAGTTATTTTCTTATATTAAGAAATATACCACTATTACGGGGGTCGTTTTCTCATATTAAATTATTAGCACTATTCTGGGGTTCATTTCTCAAATTTAAAAATATACACATTTTACGAAGCTATTTTCTTATATAAACATACCCCTTTCTCATATTAAAAAATTTACCATTCTACGAGGTTGTTTCCTCAGACTCGCAATTACACTACTTTTACAGGATTGTTTTCTCATATTCATAAATATACATGTCTTTTGGGGTTATTTTCTTATATTGATAAATATACCACTTTTACGAGATCGTTTTCTCATATTAAATTATTAGCACTATGATGGGTTTCTTTTTCATAAATTCATAAATATATACATTTTACGAAGTTATTTTCTTATATTGATAAAAGTACCCCTTTTACGGGGGTTGTTTTCTCATATTATAAGATTAACCCATTTAAGAGATTGTTTTCGCATACTCACAAATACACCAAAATTACGGGGTTATATTCTCCGATTGATAAATATCCCCGTATAACGGGGTTATTTTCTAATATTTATAAATATACCCCTCTTACGAGATAGTTTTCTCATATTAAATAATTTACCCCTTCTACGAGGCTATTTTCTCATACTCGCAATTACACTACTTTTACGGGTTATTTTCTCAGATTCATAAATATACATGTTTTACAGAGTTATTTTCTTATCTTAAGAAATATACCACTATTACGGGGGTCGTTTTCTCATATTAAATTATTAGCACTATTCTGGAGTTCATTTCTCAAATTTAAAAATATACACATTTTACGAAGCTATTTTCTTATATAAACATACCCCTTTCACGAGGTTATTTGCACATATTATAAAATTAATCCATTTAAAGGGTTGTTTTCTCATACTCATAAATATACCAAAATTACAGGGTTATTTTCTCCGAATGATTAATATCCCTGTATAACGGGGTTGTTTTCTCATATTAAAAAATTACCCCTTCTACGAAGTTATTTTTTCAGACTCGCAATTACACTGCTTTTACAAGATTATTTTCTCAGATTCATAAATATACATGTCTTATGCGGTTATTTTCTTATATTGATAAATATACCACTTTTACGAGATCGTTTTCTTATATTAAATTATTAGCACTATAATGGAATTTTTTTTCTTAAATTCATAAATATATACATTTTACGTAGTTATTTTCTTATATTGATAAAAGTACCCCTTTTACGGGGGTTGTTTTCTCATATTATAAAATTAACCCATTTAAGGGGTTGTTTTCGCATACTCACAAATATGCCAAAATTACGAGATTATTTTCTCCGATTGATAAATATCCCCGTATTACGGGGTTGTTTTCTACTATTATAAATATACCCCTCTTACGAGATAGTTTTCTCATATTAAATAATTTACCCCTTCTACGACGCTATTTTCTCATACTCGCAATTACATTATTTTTACGGGTTATTTTCTCGATTAACCCATAAATATACATCACGGGTTTTCGATTGATAAGTTATTTTCTTATATTAAGAAATATACCACTATTACGGGGATCGTTTTCTCATATTAAATTATTAGCACTATTCTGGGGTTCATTTCTCAAATTTAAAAATATACACATTTTACGAAGCTATTTTCTTATATAAACATACCCCTTTCTCATATTAAAAAATTTACCATTCTACGAGGTTGTTTCCTCAGTCTCGCAATTACACTACTTTTACAGGATTGTTTTCTCATATTCATAAATATACATGTCTTTTGGGGTTATTTTCTTACATTGATAAATATACCACTTTTATGATATCGTTTTTTCATATTAATTTATTAGCACTATGATGGGTTTTTTTTCTTAAATTCATAAATATATACATTTTACGAAGTTATTTTTTTATATTGATAAAAGTACCCCTTTTACAGGGGTTGTTTTCTCATATTATAAGATTAACCCATTTAAGGGATTGTTTTCGCATACTCACAAATACACCAAAATTACGGGGTTATTTTCTCCGATTGATAAATATCCCCGTATTACGGGGTTGTTTTCTAATATTTATAAATATACCCCTCTTACGAGATAGTTTTCTCATATTAAATAATTTACCCCTTCTATTTTCTCATACTCATAATTACACTACTTTTACGGGTTATTTTGTCACGACCCCACCCGTGGGCCCGTGACCGGCACTAGGGAATGGGTAGGCTTAAGGCCACCGAAACCCGTAGTAAGCCTGACACTCACTGATTTAAACAAATCTCATCTCAAATTAATATTATTAAAGCCACAATTTATCTTAATAGTTACACTTTACAAAAATACTTCGGTCTGCCAGAAAAACTAGGCGAGACCCGAAGCTCAGAAAATTTACAACTGATACATCTACTATTACTACTGCGGAGAATCTAAGATTTACCAATTTACATACCAAATCAAATACATCACCCGATGATGAAGGAGTCGGGTTACTGAATAAGAGTCGCGAGAGAACTAACAGTCACGAATCTGAAAAAAACATAAATGGAGACTGTCAGTCTCGAGAGTGAGTTAAAATCAAATAATCTAGGGACTATTGCATTCTTCTCAGAAAACATAGATTATTCAAATTAGTATATCAAACCATGCTCGTAAATACAAATCATACTATAATCATACCCTATTACTTTCTTCACAGAAAATTTTAATCATTCGAATCAATATATCAACCATGCACGTAAATACAATCCATATTATAATCATACCATAATAAATAAATAAATGAATAAATAAAAATATATTTTTACTTTTACGGGACGAGTGGCTCGGTAGAACCCTAAATCCCAAAATCTAGTAGCCATTCGGCTCTCTTAATCCAATAAGACCGGGCGCCTGAGAAAATGCTCGACCAGGGACCTTACCTCCAGTCTGGTCACTTAAGTATCCAAATAAGCCGGCGCCCCGAGAGCAATGCTCGACCAGGGACCTTACCTCCGACAATTTACTCAAATCAGCCCAGAGAGCCATGCTCGACCAGGGCAAACCCATAAAAATCTTATTACATGTCCATGATCATTACATGTAACCCATCAGGCGGCATGTTCTACAAGCCACATTTTCCAATTCGCAATCATCACATATAATAAATATCATTATCTGATGAACTCAACCAACACATATCGAAATAAAGATTAAAGATTTAAGGTAAAACAACGTGCAATTTGTGAGGGGAAAAATAATAACGTTTATCTTATTATAACATACTAATAATAATATTTATATTATTTCAAATATTAATAATCAAGTGAAATCATTTATTTTGCGATACTAATAATCATATTAAGCACAAATTCTAAATAGCATATTAAAATCAGACTAGCAATAGCGCAAAGATTAAATGACTTTAACTCACAGGATTGGCGACCTCCTAGCTCTACTCCGGTGCCTCGGTTGGAGCGAGCCGAACAGACAGATCATCTAATCACGGAAAACAATTTATCAATACGCTGAGACAATCGATCATTAATCCTAGGTCTAGACTCCTAGGACTGACTGTTTAAGAATCTCGACTCGGGAACTACCGAAAATTCGGCAAACCTCCCCTACAACACGAACATTACCCCCCGTAAAAACGGGTCCAGGATTTGCCAGAAGAACACTCCAAATATCCAACAATTTAAACAACGGGAGTCGGGTCCCCAAACTTCACTATTTCCCGACTCCGCCACACAGCATAAATACACAATATAATCCAATAGACACAATTAAACCAAGAATTCCAAAATTAACGGGCCAAAGAAAATTACCGAGACGCTCGATCGCTCGGTCGACTCGCCTCCGGCCGCCGGAGTCCGATCAACGATCTGGATACACCATCGGACTCACAATGACGCGCTGATGACGATCCCCGCTTTCGATTTTTCGATCTGACACCTGATCATTCGGAGAAATTTACGGACGATCACGACCATCGATTTGCAAACGAAGTCTGATCGCCACGAAACCAGTGCCATCGCGAAGCTTGAGCTGAGGAGAGTCGGGATACCTCCTCCGATCGTCCATCTTCCGCCGGATCTCGCCGGCAAAACCCAAAAACGCCGGCTGCCACCATTTTCTCTCTCCACCGGATCTTCCGTTTCCGGCCACCACTGGCGTTGCCGCTGCTGCCAAAAGAGAGCCCTTGCCGAGAGGAGCCGATCGCCACTCGACTTGGCCGCCAACACCGCCGGAAATGCCCGGAACGGCCTCCGGAAGCCGCTGCTCCTACGCGCGATTTCCGCCAGACTGTTGTTCTGCTGTACTCATTAATCGCCTCCGACCGGCCGCAGGTGACCGCCACCGACGACGCACGCCGCCGCCTTCCTCCCCTTCTTCTTCGGCCATAGCCCTCTCTCTCTCTCCCGATCTACTTTCTCTCTCCCCGATTCCATTTCTTTCAATATCGACATTAGGCCCCCGAACTTTTTCTTACTACAATTTGGTCCCTCAACTTTCTTAATTACTTACAATTCCATCCAGTAGAATTCCAATTTGGCCCCCAAACTTCTTTTTAGCCTTCAATTAAGCCCCTAACTATTTAATTTGGGCCAAATCCGAATTATTGAAAATACACAATTACAGAAATACCCCTGACCGACATATTTATTTACAAAAATACCAAACTCACAAATTTCCATTAAAACCCCATAAAAATAACATTATACTTTCAATCCTTATTCCAAAATAAATTTTCAATTTAGTCCTAACACACAATTAAATTAAATAATCAAATTCCAACTTAAAATTTAATACTACCAATCAATTATAATACCAATTCTCCCAAAATTCTTTTATAAAAACATCCTTTATAATTTCTTCCAAAATTTTTCAATATATAATTTTACTTATATAAATATGCATTTGGAAAAATTTTGAATAACCCAAAATATAATCATTTCTCAAATAATTTACTTGAATAATTTTTTAAAATTTCAAACTAATTGGGTATAGAAAATAACTCATTTATTTGATTAATATTAAATTTTTCATTAAATCATTTCAAATTAAACCCAATAATAATGAAGCTAAAATTAACTTAAATAAAAACTCATTATTAAATATATAAAAATTCCGGGTGTTACATATTTTCTCAGATTCATAAATATACATGTTTTACAGAGATATTTTCTTATCTTAAGAAATATACCACTATTACGGGGGTCGTTTTCTCATATTAAATTATTAGCACTATTCTGGGGTTCATTTCTCAAATTTAAAAATATACACATTTTACGAAGCTATTTTCTTATATAAACATACCCCTTTCTCATATTAAAAAATTTACCATCCTACGAGGTTGTTTCCTCAGACTCGCAATTACACTACTTTTACAGGATTGTTTTCTCATATTCATAAATATACATGTCTTTTGGGGTTATTTTCTTATATTGATAAATATACCACTTTTACGAGATCGTTTTCTCATATTAATTTATTAGCACTATGATGGGTTTTTTTTCTTAAATTCATAAATATATACATTTAAGAAGTTATTTTCTTATATTGATAAAAGTACCCCTTTTACAGGGGTTGTTTTCTCATATTATAAGATTAACCTATTTAAGGGATTGTTTTCGCATACTCACAAATACACCAAAATTACGGGGTTATTTTCTCCGATTAATAAATATCCCCGTATTACGGGGTTGTTTTCTAATATTTATAAATATACCCCTCTTACGAGATAGTTTTCTCATATTAAATAATTTACCCCTTCTACGAGGCTATTTTCTCATACTCGCAATTACACTACTTTTACAGGTTATTTTCTCAGATTCATAAATATACATATTTTACAGAGTTATTTTCTTATATTAAGAAATATACCACAATTACAGGGGTCGTTTTCTCATATTAAATTATTAGCACTATTCTAGGATTCATTTCTCACATTTAAAAATATACACATTTTACGAAGCTATTTTCTTATATAAACATACCCCTTTCACGGGGTTATTTGCTCATATTATAAAATTAATCCATTTAAAGGGTTGTTTTCTCATACTCACAAATATACCAAAATTATAGGGTTATTTTCTCCGAATGATTAATATCCCTGTATAACAGGGTTGTTTTCTCATATTAAAAAATTACCCCTTCTACGAAGTTATTTTTTCAGACTCGCAATTACACTGCTTTTACAGGATTATTTTCTCAGATTCATAAATATACATGTCTTATGCGGTTATTTTCTTATATTGATAAATATACCACTTTTACGAGATCATTTTCTTATATTAAATTATTAGCACTATAATGGGTTTCTTTTTCTTAAATTCATAAATATATACATTTTACGGAGTTATTTTCTTATATTGATAAAAGTACCCCTTTTGCGGGGGTTGTTTTCTCATATTATAAAATTAACCCATTTAAAGGGTTGTTTTCGCATACTCATAAATACGCTAAAATTACGGGGTTATTTTCTCCGATTGATAAATATCCCCGTATTACGGGGTTGTTTTCTACTATTTATAAATATACCCCTCTTACGAGATTGTTTTCTCATATTAAATAATTTACCCCTTCTATGAGGCTATTTTCTCATACTCGCAATTACATTACTTTTACGGGTTATTTTCTCAGATTCATAATTATACATGTTTTATGGAGTTATTTTCTTATATTAAGAAATATACCAATATTACGGGGGTCGTTTTCTCATATTAAATTATTAGTACTATTATGGGGTTCATTTCTCAAATTTAAAAATATACACATCTTACGAAGTTATTTTCTTATATAAACATACCCCTTTCACGGGGTTATTTGCTCATATTATAAAATTAACCCATTTAAAGGGTTGTTTTCTCATAGTCACAAATATACCAAAATTACAGGGTTATTTTCTCCGATTGATTAATATCCCTGTATAACGGGGTTGTTTTCTCATATTAAAAAATTACCCCTTCTATGAGGTTATTTTCTCAGACTCGCAATTACACTAGATTTACGTAGCTATTTTCTCATATTAGTAAATATACACATTTTTCGGGGTTATGTTCCTATATTGAGAAATATCCTACTTTTACGGGGTCGTCTTTTCATATTAAATTATTAGTACTATTTTGTTGTTGATTTTCAAATTTATAAATATACACGTATAACGAGGTTATTTTCTTATATGAAGAAATATACCCCTTCTATGGGGTTGTTTTCTCATATTATAAAGTTAACCCCTTTAAGAGGTTGTTTTCTCAAACTCACAAATATACCACAATAACGGGGTTGTTTTCTCATATTCATAAATATTCTGGTATCTCAAGGTTGTTTTCACATATTAAAAAATTTACCCCTTCTACGAGGTTGTTTTCTTAGACTCGCAATTTCACTACTTCTACCAAATTGTTTTCTCATATTCATAAATATACACGTTTTACGAAGTTATTTTCTTATATTGACAAAAATACCCTTTTTACGGGGGTTGTTTTCTCATATTATAAAATTCACCTATTTAAGTGGTTGTTTTCTCATACTCACAAATATCCCGAAATTACGGGTTATTTTCTTCGATTGATAAATATCCCCTCATTACGGGGTTATTTTCTCATACTAAAAGATTTACCCCTTCTACGAGGTTGTTTTCTCATACTAGCAATTAAACTACTTTTATGGGGTTATTTTCTCATATTCATAAATATCCACCTTTTACGGGATTATTTTCTTATATTGATTAATATACCACTTTTGCGAGGTCATTTTCTCATATTAAATTATTAGCACTATTATGGGGTTGTTCTCTCAAATTCATAAATATATACGTTTTACGGGGTTATTTTTTTATGTTGACAAATATACCCTTTTATGGGGTTGTTTTTTCATATTATAAAATTAACCCATTTAAAGGGTTGTTTTCTCATACTCACAAATATACCACAATTACGGGGTGATTTTCAGATTCATAAATATCTCCATATTACAGGGTTATTTTCACATATTAAAAAATTTACCCCTACTATGATGCAGTTTTATGATATTAAAAATTTACTCGTTCTACGAGGCTGTTTTTTTAAACTCGCAATTACACTACTTTTACGGGATTGTTTTCTGAGAGTCATAAATATGCATGTTTTACGTGGTTATTTTCTTATATTGATAACTATACCACTTTTACGGGGTCATCTTCTCATACTAAATAATTATCACTATTACGGTGTTGTTTCTCAAATTCATAACTATACAGATTTTACGAGATTATTTTCTTATGTCGACAAATATACCCCTTTTACGGGGTTGTTTTCTCATATTATAAAATTAACCCATGTAAGGGGGTGTTTTCTCATACTCACAAATATACTAAAATTACGGGATTATTTTCTGTGATTGATAAATATCCCCGTATTACAGGGTTGTTTTCTAATATTTATAAATATACCCCTCTTACGGGATTATTTTCTCATATTAAAAAATTTAGTCCTTCTATGAGGCTGTTTTCTCAGAATCGCAATTACAATACTTTTACAGGGTTGTTTTCTTAGATTCATAAATATACACGTTTTAGGGGGTTATTTTCTTCTATTGAGAAATATACCACTTTTACGGAGTCATTTTCTCATTTTAAATTATTAGCACTACTGATTTCTCAAATTTATAAATATACACGTTTTATGGGGTTATTTTCTTATATGGACAAATACACTCCTTTTTACGGGCTTTATCTTATATTATAAAATTAACCCATATAAGGGGTTGTTTTCTCATACTGACAAATATACAAAAATTATAGGGTTATTTTCTCCGATTAATAAGTACCCCTATATTACGGGGTTGTTTACTAATATTTATAAATATACCTCTCTTACGGGGTTATTTTCTAATATTAAAAACTTTACCCCTTCTACGAGGCTATATTCTCAGACTCGCAATTACACTATTTTTACATGGTTGTTTTCTCAGATTCATAAATATACACGTTTTACGGGTTTATTTTCTTCTATTAAGAAATATACCATTTTTACGTGGTCATTTTCTCATATTAAATTATTAGCACTATTCTGGATTTATTTCTCAAATTTATAAATATATATGTTTTATGGGGTTATTTTCTTATATGGACAAATATACACCTTTTACGGGGTTGTTCTCTCATTATAAAATTAACCTATTTAAGGAGTTGTTTTCTCATACTTACAAATATACTAAAATTACGGGGTTATTTTCTCAAATTGATAAATATTCCCATATTACGAGGTTATTTTCTAATATTTATAAATATACCCCTCTTACAGGGTTGTTTTCTCATATTAAAAATTTACCCCTTCTACGAGGCTGTTTTCTCACACTAGCAATTATACTACTTTTACAGGATTGTTTTCTCAGATTCATAAATATACACGTTTTATGGGGTTATTTTCTTATATTGAGAAATATATCACTTTTACGGAGTTATTTTCTCATATTAAATTATTAGCACTATTCTGGTGTTGATTTCTCAAATTTATAAATATACATGTTTTATAGGGTTATTTTCTTATATGGACAAATATATCCCTTTTATGGGGTTGTTTTATTATATTATAAAATTAATCCATTTATGGGTTTTTTTTCTCATACTCAAAAATATACCATAATTACAGGGTTATTTCCTCATATTCATAAATATTCCCGTATTACGGGGTTGTTTTCATATATTAAAAGATTTACCCCTTCTACGAGGTTGTTTTCTCATATTAAAAGATTTACCCATTCTACGATGTTGTTTTCTTAGACTCACAATTACACTACTTTTACGGGGTTGGTTTCTCAAATTCATAAATATACATGTTTTACTGGGTTATTTTCTTATATTGATAAATATACCACTTTTACGGGGTTGTTTTCTCATATTAAATTATTAGCACTATTATGGGGTTGTTTTCTCAAATTCATAAATATATACGTTTTACGGAGTTATCTTATGTTTACAAATATACCTTTTTATGGGGTTGTTTTCTGATATTATAAAATTAACCCATTTAAGGGGTTCTTTTCTTATACTCACAAATATACCAAAATTACAGGGTTATTTTCTCCGATTGATAAATATCCCCGTATTACGATGTTGTTTTCTAATATTAAAAAATTTATACGAGGCTATTTTCTCAAACTCGCAATTACACTATTTTCTAAGATTCATAAATATACACGCTTTACGAAGTTATTTTCTTATATTGAGAAATATACTTTTATGGGGTTGTTTTCTCATATTAAATTATTAGCACTATTTTGGGGTTGATTTCTCAAATTTATAAATATACATGTTTCACTGGGTTACGTTCTTATATGGACAAATATACCCCTTTTATGGGGTTGTTTTCTCATATTATAAAATTAACCCATCTTAGGGGTTGTTCTCTCACACTCACAAATATATCAAAATTACGGGAATATTTTCTCCGATTAATAAATGTCCCCGTATTACGGGGTTTTTTTCTAATATTTATAAATATACCCCTCTTATGGGGGTTGTTTTCTCATATTAAAAAATTTACCACTTCTACGAGGCTGTTTTCTCAAACTCGCAATTATACTATTTTTACAGGATTGTTTTCTCAGATTCATAAATATACACGTTTTATGAGGTAATTTTCTTATGCTGAGAAATATACCACTTTTACGGAGTCATTTTCTTATATTAAATTATTAGCACTATTCTGGTGTTGATTTCTCAAATTTATAAATATACATGTTTTACGAGGTTATTTTCTTATATGGACAAATATATCCCTTTTATGGGGTTGTTTTCTAATATTATAAAATTAATCCATTTATGGGGTTATTTTCTCACACTCACAAATATACCATAATTACGGGATTATTTCCTTAGATTCATAAATATCCCGGTATTACGGGATTATTTTCACATATTAAAAGATTTACTCCTACGAGGTTGTTTTCTCATTTTAAAAAATTTACCTGTTCTACGAGACTGTTTTCTTAGACTCGCAATTACACTACATTTACACGGTTGTTTTCTCAAATTCATAAATCTACATATTTTACGGGGTTATTTTCCTATATTGATAAATATACCATTTTTATGGGGTCGTTTTCTCATATTAAATTATTAGCACGATTTTGGAGTTGTTTTCTCAAATTCACAAATATATACTTTTTACGGAGTTATCTATGTTTACAAATATACCCCTTTTACGGGGTTGTTTTCTCATATTATAAAATTAACCAATTTAAGTGGTTCTTTTCTCATACTCACAAATATACCAAAATTACGGAGTTATTTTCTCCGATTGATAAATATCCCCGTATTACAATGTTGTTTTCTCATATTAAAAAATTTACCCCATCTACAAGGCTATTTTCTCAGACTCGCAATTACACTACTTTTACGGGGTTGTTTTATGAGATTCATAAATATACATGCTTTATGGAGCTATTTTCTTATATTGAGAAATATACTTTTACGGGGTTGTTTTCTCATATTAAATTATTAGCACTATTTTAGAGTTGATTTCTCGAATTTATAAATATACCCGTTTTACGGGGTTACTTTCTAATATGGACAAATATACCCCTTTACGGGGTTGTTTTCTCAAATTATAAAATTAACCCATCTAAGGGGTTGTTCTCTCATACTCACAAATATTCTAAAATTACGGGGTTATTTTCTCTGATTGATAAATATCCCGTATTACGGGGTTGTTTTATAATATTTATAAATATACCCCTCTTACGAGGTCGTTTTCTCATATTAAATTATTAGCACTATTCTAGGGTTGATTTCTCAAATTCATAATTATACACATTTTACGGGGTTATTTTCTTATGTTGATAAATATATCCCTTTTATGGGGTTGTTTTCTCATATTATAAAATTAACCCATTCAAGGGGTTGTTTTCTCATACTTATAAATATACTAAAGTTACAGGTTTATTCTTGAGGTTCATAAATATCTCCGTATTATGGGGTTGTTTTCACATATTAAAAAATTTATCCCTTCTATGAGGCTGTTTTTATCATATTAAAAATTTTACCCCTTCTACGAGGTTGTTTTCTCAGACTCGCAATTACAATACTTTTATGGAGTTTTTTTCTCATATTCATAAATATACACATTTTACGAGGTTATTTTCTTATATTGAGAAATATACCACTTCTACTGGGTCATTTTCTGATATTAAATCATTAGCACTATTCTAGGGTTGTTTTGTGAAATTCATAAATATACACCTTTTATGGGGTCATTTTCTTATATCGACAAATATACCCCTTTTACGGGGTTGTTTTCTCATATTATAAAATTAACCCATGTAATGGATTGCTTTCTCATGCTCACAAATATACCAAAATTACAGGATTATTTTCTCCGATTGATAAATTTCCCGTATTACGGGGTTGTTTTCTTATATTAAAAAATTTACCTCTTCTACGAGCCTATTTTCTCAGACTCGCATTTACACTACTTTTATGGGGTTATTTTGTCAGATTCATAAATATACACTTTTTACGCGGTTATTTTCTAATATTGATAAATATACAACTTTACGGAGTCGTTTTCTCTTATTAAAATATTAGCACAATTCTGGGGTTGTTTTCTCAAATTCATAAATATACGCGTTTTACGAGATTATTTTCTTATATCTACAAATATACCCCTTTTACAGGGTTGTTTTCTCATATAATAAAATTAACCTATTGAAGTGGTTGTTTTCCCATACTCACCAAATATACCAAAATTACGGGATTATTTTCTCCGATTGATAATATTATGAGGCTATTTTCTAATATTTATAAATATACCCCTTTTACGGGGTTGTTTTCTCAGATTCATAAATATTCACGTTTTAGGAGTTATTTTATTATATTGATAAATATACAACTTTTATGGGATCATTTTCTCATATCAAATTATAAGTAATATTATGCTATTATTTTCTCAAATTTATAAATATACACATTTTACGAGGTTATTTTCTTATATTGATAAATATACCCCGTTGACTTGGTTGTTTTCTCATATAATAAAATTAACCTATTGAAGGGGTTGTTTTCCATACTCACAAATATACCAAAATTACGGGGTTATTTTCTCCGATTGATAATATTACGTGGCTATTTTCTAATATTTATAAATATACCCATTTTACGGGGTTGTTTTCTCAGATTCATAAATATTCATGTTTTACGGAGTTATTTTATTATATTGATAAATATACGACTTTTATGGGATCATTTTCTCATACCAAATTATAAGTAATATTATGGTATTATTTTCTCAAATTTCTAAATATACACATTTTACGAGGTTATTTTCTTATATTGATAAATATACCCCTTTTACAGGGTTGTTTTTCACATATTATAAAATTAACCTATTTAAGGAGTTATTTTCTCAAACAAATATACCAAAATTACGAGGTTATTTCCTCCGATTAATAAATATCCCGGTATTATGAGTTTATTTTCTCATGTTAAGAAATTTACCCCTTCTACGAGATTGTTTTCTCAGACTCGCAATTACACTACTTTTACGAGTTTGTTTTTTAGATTCATAAATATACACGTTTTACGAGATTATTTTCTTATATTGATAAATATACCACTTTTACGGGGTCATTTTCTCATATTAAATTATTAGCACTATTATGGGATTATTTTCTCAAACTCATAAATATACATATTTTACGGAGTTATTTTCTTATATCGACAAATATACCCCTTTTCGGAGTTATGTTCTCATATTATAAAATTAACCCATTTAAAGAGTTATTTTCTCATACTCACAAATATAACAAAATTACAGGATTATTTTCTCCGATTGATAAATATCTCCATATTACAGGGTTATTTTCTCATATTAAAAAATTTACACCTTCTAGGAGCCTATTTTCTCAGACTCGCATTTGCACTACTTTTACGGGGTTATTTTGTCATATTCATAAATATACATGTTTTACGCACTTATTTTCTTATATTGATAGATATACCACTTTTACGAGGTCATTTTCTCATATTAAATTATTAGCACTCTTATGGGGTTGTCTTCTCCGATTGATAAATATTCCCGTATTATGGAGTTGTTTTCTAATATTTATAAATATACCCATCTTACGGGGTTGTTTTCTCATAATAAAAAATTTACCCCTTGTACGAGGCTGTTTTCTCAGTCTCGCATTACACTACTTTTACAGGTTTGTTTTTTTAGATTCATAAATATACACGTTTTACAAAGTTATTTTCTTATATTGATAAATATACCATTTTTACGTGATCGTTTTGTCAAATTAAATTATTAAAAGGGGTAGTTTTGTAAAAGGGGTAAAACGTGTAAAAGGGGATAAATATGTAAAAGGGGTAGTTTTGTCAATATAAGAAAATAACTCTGTAAAACGTGTTATTTATGAATTTCAGAAAACAACACCATAATTGTGCTAATAATTTAGTATGAGAAAATGACCCCATAAAAGTGGTTTATTTATCAATATAAGAAAATAACCCCGTAAAACATGTTTATTTATGAATCTGAGAAAGCAATCCCGTAAAAGTAGTATAATTGCGAGTCTAAGAAAGCAGCCTCGTAGAAGAAGTAAACTTTTTAATATGAGAAATCAGCCTCGTAGATGGGGTAAATTTTTTAATATGTGAAAACAACACCATTAGACGGGGTTATTTTCTCATATTTATAATTGTACCCTTGTTACGAGATTATTTTCTCATATTTAAAAATTTACCCCTTCTACGCGACTGTTTTCTCAGATTCGCAATTACACTACTTTTACGGGATTGTTTTCTCATATTAAATTATTAGCACCATTATAGGTTTGTTTTCTCAAATTCATAAATATCCACATTTTACGGGGGTTATTTTCTTATGTTGATAAATATATTTAGGGTTTAGGGGAATATTTATCAATATAAGAAAATAACCCTGTAAAACGTGTATATTTATGAATCCGAAAAAAAAACCCCGTAAAAGAAAAGAACTCCTTTTACAGGGGTTGTTATATCATATTATAAAATTAACCGATTTAAAGGGTTGTCTTCTCATTCTCACAAATATACCAAAATTACGGGTTTATTTTCTTTGATTGATAAATATCCCCATATTACAAGGTTGTTCTCTAATATTTATAAATATACCCCTCTTACGGGTTTGTTTTCTCATATTAAAAAATTTACCCCTTCTATGAGGCTATGTTCTCATACTCGCAATTACACTACTTTTATGGGGTTATTTTCTCAGATTCATAAATATACATGTGTTACGGAGTTATTTTCTTATATTAAGAAATATACCACTATTACGGGGTCGTTTTCTCATATTAAATCATTAGACCTATTCTGGGGTTCATTTCTCAAATTTATAAATATACACGTTTTACAGAGTTATTTTCTTATATGGACATACCCCTTTTACGGGGTTATTTGCTCATATTATAAAATTAACCCATTTAAAGGGTTGTTTTCTCATACTCACGAGTATACCAAAATTACAGGGTTATTTTCTCCGATTGATTAATATCCCTGTATCACCGGGTTGTTTCCTTATATTAAAAAATTACGTCTTCTACGAGGTTATTTTCATAGACTCGCAATTACACTACTTTTATGGAGTTATTTTCTCAGATTCATAAATATGCACATTTTACGGGGTTAATTTCTTATATTGAGAAATATCCCACTATTACGGGGTCGTCTTCTCATATTAAATTATTAGCACTATTTTATTGTTGATTTCTCAAATTTATAAATATACACGTATAACGAGGTTATTTTCTTATATGAAGAAATGTACCCCTTTTATGGGGTTGTTTTCTCATATTATAAAGTTAACCCATTTAAGGGGTTGTTTTCTCAAACTCACAAATATACCACAATTACGGGGTTATTTCCTCAGATTCATAAATATCCTAGTATTATGAGATTGTTTTCATATATTAAAAAATTTACCCCTTCTACGAGGTTGTTTTCTCATATTAAATAATTTACCATTCTACGAGGTTGTTTTCTTAGACTCGTAATTACACTACTTTTATGGGTTTGTTTTCTCAGATTCATAAATATACATGTTTTACTGGATTATTTTCTTATATTGATAAATATACCACTTTTACCGGATCGTTTTCTCATATTAAATTATTAGCACTATTATGGGATTTTTTTTCTCAAATTCATAAATATATACGTTTTACGGAGTTATTTTCTTATATTAACAAAAGTACACCTTTTACGGGGGTTGTTTTCTCATATTATAAAATTAATCCATTTAAGGGGTTGTTTTCTCATACTTACAAATATACCAAAATTACGGGGTTATTTTCTCCGATTGATAAATATTCCCGTATTACGGAGTTGTTTTCTAATATTTATAAATACCCTCTTACGAGATTCTTTTCTCATTTTAAAAAATTTACCCCTTCTACGAGGCTATTTTCTCATACTCGCAATTACACTACTTTTACGGGGTTATTTTCTCAAATTCAATGTACATGTGTTACAGAGTTATTTTCTTATATTAAGAAATATACCACTATTACGGGATTGTTTTCTCATATTAAATTATCAGCACCATTCTAGGGTTCATTTCTTAAATTTAAAAATATATACGTTTTACGAAGGTATTTTCTTATATAGACATACCCCTTTTACGGGGTTATTTGCTCATATTATAAAATTAACCCATTTAAATGGTTGTTTTCTCATACTCACAAATATACCAAAATTACAGGGTTATTTTCTCCGATTGATTAATATCCATGTATCACGAGGTTATTTTCTCATATTAAAAATTATCCCTTCAACGAGGTTACTTTCTCTGACTCGTAATTACACTACTTTTACGGAGTTATTTTCTCAGATTCATAAATATACACATTTTACGGGGTTATTTTACTATATTGAGAAATATCCCACTTTTACGGTGTCGTCTTTTCATATTAAATTATTAGCACTATTTTTTTGTTGATTTTTCAAATTTATAAATATACACGTATAACAAGGTTATTTTCTTATATGAAGAAATATAAATAGAGTTGTTTTCTCATATAATAAAGTTAACCTATTTTAAGGGTTGTTTTCTCAAACTCACAATCCTCAGATTTATAAATATCCCGGTTTTATGAGATTATTTTCACATATTAAAAATTTTACCCCTTCTACGAGTTTGTTTTCTCAAATTAAAAAATTTACCTCTTCTACGAGGCTATTTTCTCATACTCGCAATTACACTACTTTTACGGGGTTATTTTGTCAGATTCATAAATATACATGTGTTACGGAGTTATTGTCTTATATTAAGATACAGGGGTTGTTTTCTCATATTAAAAAATTACCCCTTCTACGAGGTTATTTTCTTAGACTCGCAATTATACTACTTTTACGGAGTTATTTTCTCAGATTCATAAATATACACATTTTACGGGGTTATTTTCCTATATTGAGAAATATCCCACTTTTACGGGGTCGTCTTTTCATATTAAATTATTAGCACTACTTTGTTGTTGATTTCTCAAATTTATAAATATACACGTATGACGAGGTTATTTTCTTATATGAAGAAATATACCCCTTTTTGGGGTTGTTTTCTCATATTATAAAGTTAACCCATTTAATGGGTTATTTTCTCAAACTCACAAATATACCACAATTACCGGGTTATTTCCTCAGATTCATAAATATCCCGGTATTACGAGGTTGTTTTCACATATTAAAAATCTTACCACTTCTACGAGGTTGTTTTCTCATATTAAAAAATTTACCATTCTACGAAGTTGTTTTCTCAGACTCACAATTACACTACTTTTACGGGATTGTTTTCTCAGATTCATATACATGTTTTACGGGGTTATTTTCTTATATTGATAAATATACCACTTTTACGGGATCGATTTCTCATATTAAATTATTAGCACTATAATGGGGTTTTTTTTCTCAATTCATAAATATATACCTTTTACCGAGTTATTTTCTTATATTGACAAAAGGGTACGGGGGTTGTTTTCTCATGCCACCATAGAATGTCTGCACTTGCATCCAGAGAGGAAGACCATGTTGTGGGCAACACCTTAACAAGTCCTTGAAGCGCTCCCAGGCTTCGTACATCGATTCTCCTTCACCCTGCACAAAAGAAGATATGTTATTTCGCATTTGAGCAGTCTTAGCAGGAGAAAAATACTTATTCAAAAACTTTTCAGCCAAAGAAGTCCAGGTAGTGATCGTTTTCAGTGGCAAGGACTGCAACCATCTGTTCGCTCTATCCTCAAGGAAAAAGGAAACAGCCTCAACCGTATGGCATCATCAGTTGTTCCATTAATCTTAAAGGTATCACATATTTCTAAAAAGTTGGCGATATGCTCATTCGGATCTTCGCTCACCAATCCTCCAAATTGCACCGTATTCTAGATCATTTGGATTACATTCGGCTTTATTTCAAAATTATTGGTTGCCACGGGAGGCCTAACTATCCCAGTTTGCGTCCCTCCTAGAGAGGGCCTAGCAAACTCGTACATGGTCCTTTCACCATTACCTCCATTTTCATTGTGGTTCTCCATCTCACTAGTTTCACGAACAAGAATCTCTGCTCAATCTCCTCCTCTACTGCCTGCATATGCCTCTTTAGCAATCTAAGAGAGCGCTCGGGTTTAGGTAAAGGCTCTATAAGATTAGGATTAGAGTTCCTGGTCATAAACTACCTGAGCACAATAAAGAACAACAACATCAACAAACAGGATAAGAACAAAACTATACACAGAAAACAAATTATAAACAAAAAGAGAAATGACTAGACTAACAAATATTAAAATTTCAATTTAGTTCATAGAAAACCGTTCCCCGGCAATGGCGCCAAAAACTTGATGTGTGCTAAGTCAAGCAAGACTATGACCTAAGGCAGTGTACCTATCAGTGGATTATAGCTAACGGCGAGTACCAAGTATCGTATTCCCCAAAGAACGTGTGAACCTAAATCTACTCAATCTTCTCTGTTATCTAATCATAGAAAAAAATGGCGTTAATGAATAATTCCTAAATTAACTAATAGCTACTCTAATTGTTGTCGAATTACGTATACTAGGGAATGATTAATTCAAGTAAAGGAATAACCCTTTGGAAATTCTTGTCTCTAAGGAATGGAAACTAAAGGTGGAATTGATTGATTGAATCCAATTTCTGTAGAAAAATCTCTACACAATTAATGCCTTTCTGAAGGACACTAACATCTTAACTTAGATTAATTAGGTTGAAATCTCTTCCTAACTCTAATTACCCAAATTAGCATTATGTACCATTTAACACTATTGAGAGTTGTTAATTCTCAATCCGGTAGAAAGAACACCCTATCTCTAGGCGAATTTAATTCTAGGTTGCAAAGGACAATCCAAACCTAAATGTCTTTCTCAAGATCATTCAAATTTCAAAAATCATTCAACAAGATATAAAGAACAAATCAATACATTCAATTCAAAATTGAAGTACAAAAATCCCTAGATAAAGAACCCCAATGTGTTAATAAGTTTAGCTAATCATGTTCATAATAACAACCAACAAGAATTCAATTACAAAAAATGAGTAAAGGTAGAGGAAGCCGAATACACCCTTGGATGAGAGTAAATAGCTCCAATTCCTCGTGCCCAATCTTGGATCGATTCTTGTTCCTCTTACTCGGATTGAAACCAATCAACAATCCTCGCCAATCTTTGATCTTCAAAGAGAATCCAAGTGAAACCTTGATCCAAGTCTCCTTTTCCCTTAGTTTCAACTCAGAAAACCCTTAGATAGAGAAAAAGATGAGTTTTGGACGTTCTAAACCTAGCTACCTCCCTTTTTCTCTTTTCTTTCTTTTTAAATGAATTTGACCAGCTGCCATGAACATGGCCATGTTTATGCCCGTGTTCCCAACACGTTCTGGTGTTGATGCCCGTGTTACTCTTTGTGGCCGTGCTCCCTAAAAACCTCTTTTTTCTTTGATGTTTGATGCATCCAACACGGCCATGTTTGTGGCCATGTTGGGAACATGGCCAGTGTTGAATCCAACACGGCCGTGTTAACCTTCCTCATGGGCATACTTAGCTTGTTTCGGCAGCTTTGACATCCAATTATGCTCCAATTCTTCCCTTTTATCATACTTTGACTTCTTTTGGACCTAATGCACACAAACAGACACATAGGGTGAGTGTGGGACCAATTCACATCCAAATGTACATAAAATCAATCTTAAAAACCCCATTTAGATGTATGTATTTTATGCACATCACTTATTCTAAAATATATTTTCAATTTAGTCATAACACAAAATTAATTTAATTAATCAATTTGCTAAATATTTTCCAATTAAAACTTATACCATTATCTAATTAAAATGCCATTTCCCAAATAATTTTTTTATAAAAATATTATTTACTAATTCTTTCATAGCTCTCAAATATAGAATTTTAATTCATATATTCATTTTGAGAAAAATTAAATGACTAAAAAAAATAATTTATTTCCTAAAGAATTTACTTAATTAATTTCTTAAAAATCAAACTAATTGGATATAGAAAATAACTCCCTTATTTGTCTAGCATTAAAATTCCATTTAAATCATTCCAATTTAAACCAAATAAAAATAAAGAAAAATTAATTTAAATAAAAACTCATTTATTAATTGTTATTAATATTATCATTATTAAAGAAAAATTCCGGGTATTACAATTATTTTCTTCTATTGATAAATATACCACTTTTACGAGGTCATTTTCTCATATTAAATTATTAGCACTATTATGGGGTTGTTTTCTCAAATTCATAAATATACACGTTTGACGGGGTTATTTTCTTATATCGACAAATATATCCCTTTTACGGGGTTGTTTTCTCATATTATAAAATTAACCCATTTAAGGGGTTGTTTTCTCATATTAAAAAATATACCAAAATTACGGGATAATTTTCTCTGATTGATAAATATCCCCATATTACGTGGTTTATTTCTCATATTAAAAAATTTACCCCTTCTACAAGGCTGTTTTCTCAGACTCCAAATTACACTACTTTAACGGGGTTATTTTCTTAGATTGATAGATACACATGTTTTGCGGGGTTATTTTCTTATATTGATAAATATATTAATTTTACGGGGTTATTTTCTCATATTAAAATATTAGCACTATTATGGGGTTGCTTTCTGAAATTCATAAATATACACGTATTACAGTGTGATTTTCTTATATCGACAAATATATCCTTTTTGTGGAGTTATATTCTCATATAACAAAAGTAACTCATTTAAGGGGTTGTTTTCTCATATTCACGAATATACCAAAATTACGGAGTTATTTCCTCCGATTGATAAATATTCCCGTATTACGAGGTTGTTTTCTAATATTTATAAATATACCCCTCTTACGGAGTAGTTTTCTCATATTAACAAATTTATCCCTTCTACGAGGCTATTTTCTCATACTCGCAATTCTAGCACTATTATGGGGTTGTTTTCTCAACTTCATAAATTTACACGTTTTACGGGATTATTTTCTTATATCGACAAATATACCTCTTTTACGAGGTTGTTTTCTCATATTATAAAATTAACCCATTTAATTAACCCAAAATTATGGGGTTATTTTCTCCGATTGATAAATATCCTTGTATTACATTCTCATTTTAGAAAATTTACCCTTGTGTGAGGCTGTTTTCTCATACTCGTAATTACACTACTTTTACGCAATTGTTTTCTCATATCCATAAATATACACGTTTTATGGGGTTATTTTCTTATATTGATGAATATACCATTTTTACAGATTTATTTTCTTATATTAACAAATATACCCCTTTTATGGGGTTATTGTATCATATTATAAAATTAACCCATTTAAGGGGTTGTTCTCTCATACTTATAAATATACCAAAATTACGGGGTTATTTTCTCTGATTGCTAAATATACCCTTATTACGATGTTGTTTTGTAATATTTATAAATATACCCCTCTTACAGGGTTGTTTTCTCATATTTAAAAATTTACCCGTTCCATGAGGTTGTTTTCTTACACTCGCAATTATACTACTTTTAAGGGGTTGTTTTCTCAAATTCATAAATATACAAATTTTACGGGGATATTTTCTTATATCGATAAATCTATTATGGGGTTGTTTTCTCAAATTTATAAATATACACGTTTTACGGGATTATTTTCTTATATCGATAAATATACCATTTTTACGAAGTTGTTTTCTTATACCGACAAATATGGCCCTTTTACAGAGTTGTTTTCTCATATTATAAAATTAGTCATTTAAGGGGTTGTTTTCTCATACTCACAAATATACCAAAATTACGAGGTTATTTTCTCCGATCGATAAATATCCCCGTATTACGGGGTTATTTTCTCTTATTAAAAAATTTACTCATTCTACAAGGCTGTTTTCTCAGACTCGCAATTACACTACTTTTACGAGGTTGTTTTTTCAAATTCATAAATATACACGTTTTACGGGGTTATTTTCTTATATTGATAAATATACCACTTTTACACGGTCATTTTCCCATATTAAAATTTTAGCACTATTATGGGCTTGTTTTCTCAAATTTATAAATATACATGTTTTACGGGGTTATTTTCTTATATCAACAAATATACCTGTTTTACGGGATTGTTTTCTCATATTCATAAATATACACGTTTTACAAGGTTATTTTCTTATATTGATAAATATACCAATTTTATGGGATTATGTTCTTATATCGACAAATATACCCCTTTTATGTGGTTGTTTTCTCATATTCATAAATATACACATTTATGGGATTATTTTCTTGTGTAGATAAATATACCAATTTTATGGGATTATATTCTTATATCGACAAATATGCCCCTTTTACGGGGTTATTTTCTCATATTATAAAATTAATCCATTTAAGGAGTTGTTTTCTCATACTCACAAATATACCAAAATTACGGGATTATTTTCTCCAATTGCAAAATATTCCCTTATTACGGGGTTGTTTTCTAATATTTATAAATATGCCCCCTTATGGGGTTGTTTTCTCATATTACAAAATTTATCCGTTCTACGAGGCTGTTTTCTCATACTCGTAATTACGCTACTTTTACGGGGTTATTTTCTCAGATTCATAGATATACATATTTTACGGGATTATTTTTTTATATTGATAAATATACCACTTTTACAGGGTCGTTTTCTCATATTAAATTATTAACACTATTATGGGGTTGTTTTTTCAAATTCATAAATATACACGTTTTATGGGGTTATTTTCTTATATCGACAAATATACCCCTTTTACGGGGTTATTTTCTCATATTATAAAATCAACCAATTTAAGGAGTTGTTTTCTCATACTCTCAAATATACCAAAATTACGGTGTAATTTTCTCCGATTGATAAATATCCCCGTATTACGTGGTCCCTTTCTCATATTATAAAATTTACCCATTCTACGAGGCTATTTTCTCATACTCGTAATTACACTACTTTTATCGGGTTATTTTCTTAGAATCATAGATATATATTTTTTATGGGGTTATTTTCTTATATTGATTAATATACCACTTTTACGGGGTTATTTTCTCATATTAAGTTATTAGCACTATTATGGGGTTGTTTTCTCAAATTCATAAATATACAAGTTTTACGAAATTATTTTCTTTTATCGACAAATATATCCTTTTTGCGGAGTTGTATTCTTATATAATAAAAGTAACTCATTTAATGCATTGTTTTCTCATACTCACAAATATACAAAAATTATGGGGTTATTGTCTCTGATTGATAAATATTTCGGTATTACGGGGTTGTTTTCTAAAATTTATTGATATACCCCTCTTACGAAGTGGTTTTCTCATATTAATAGATTTATCCCTTCTACGAGGCTGTTTTCTCATACTCGCAATTCTAGCATTATTATGGGGTTGTTTTCTCAAATTCATAAATTTACACATTTTACGGGATTATTTTCTTATATCGACACATACCCCTTTTACAGGATTGTTTTCTCATATTATAAAATTAACCCATTTAAGGGGTTGTTTTCTCATACTCACAAATACACTAAAATTATGGGGTTATTTTCTCGGATTGATAAATATCCTCATATTACGGGGTTGTTTTCTCATATTAAAAAATTTACCCCTTCTACGAGGCTGTTTTCTAAGACACGCAATTACACTACTTTTACGGGGTTGTTTTCTCATATTCATAAATATACAAGTTTTACGAGGTTATTTTCTTATATTGATAAATAAACCATTTTTACGGGATTATTTTCTTATATTAACAAATATACCTCTTTCACGGGGTTGTTCTCTCATACTCATAAATATACCAAAATTACGGAGTTATTTTCTCCGATTGATAAATTTCCCCTTATTACGGGGTTATTTTCTAATATTTATAAATATACCCTCTTACGGGGTTGTTTTCTCACATTAAAAAATTTACCTATTCTACACGGCTATTTTCTTAGACTCGCAATTATACTACTTTTAAGCGGTTGTTTTCTCAAATTCACAAATATACAAATTTTACGGCGATATTTTCTTATATTGATAAATATACCACTTTTTTATGTGGTCGTTTTCTCATATTAAATTATTAGCACTATTATGGGGTTGTTTTCTCAAATTCATAACAATATGGCCCTTACATAGTATTTTTTCTCATATTATAAAATTAGCCATTCAAGGGGTTGTTTTCTCATACTCATAAATATATAAAAATTGCGGGGTTATTTCTCCGATCGGTTAATATCCCCGTATTACGGGGTTGTTTTCTCATATTAGAAAACTTACTCCTTCGACGAAGCTGTTTTCTCATAATCGCAATTAACTACTTTTACGGGGGTTGTTTTCTTAGATTCATAAATATACACGTTTTACGGGGCTATTTTCTTATATTTATAAATATACCATTTTACCATGGTCGGTTTCTCATATTAAATTCTTAGCATTATTATGGTATTGTTTTCTCAAATTCATAAATATACACATTTTATGGAGTTATTTTCTTATATTGACAAATATACCCCTTTTACGGGGTTGTTTTGTCATATTATAAAATTAACCCATTTAAGTGGTAATTTTCTCATACTCATAAATATACAAAAATTACGGGATTATTTTCTCCGTTTGATAAATATTCTCGTATTACGGGGTTGTTTTCTAATATTTATAAATATACCTCTCTTACGGGGTTGTTTTCTCATATTAAAAAATTTACCCCTTCTATGAGGTTGTTTTCTCAGACTCGCAATTCTACTACTTTTACGGGGTTGTTTTTTCAGGTTCATAAATATATATGTTTTACAGGGTTATTTTCTTTTATTGACAAATATACCCCTTTTACGGAGTTGTTTTCTCATATTATAAAATTAACCCAGTTAAATTGTTGTTTTCTCATATTCACAAATATACCAAATCTACGGGGTTATCCTCTCCTGATACTGAAATATCCCTTTATTACAAGGTTGTTTTCTAATATTTATAAATATATCTCTCTTATGGGGTTGTTTTCTCATATTAAAAAATTAATCCCTTCTGCGAGGTTGTTTTCTCATACTCGTAATTACACTACTTTTACGGGGTTATTTTCTCATATTCATAGATATACATATGTTACGGGGTTATTTTCTTATATTGATAAATATATCTCTTTTATGGGGTCGTTTTCTCATATTAAATTATTAGCACTATTATGGGGATGTTTCCTCAAATTCATAAATATACACGTTTTACAGGATTATTATCTTATATGGACAAATATATCCTTTTTGCGGAGTTGTATTCTCATAAATAAAAGTAACTCATTTAAGGGGTTGTTTTCTCATATTCACAAATATACAAAAATTACAAGGTTATTCTCTCCAATTGATTAATATTCCGGTATTACGGGGTTGTTTTCTATTATTTATAAATATACCCTTCTTACGGAATAGATATCTCATATTAAAAAATTTATCCCTTCTACAAGGTTGTTCTCTCATACTCGTAATTCTAGCAATATTATGGGGTTGTTTTCTCAAATTCATAAATTTACACGTTTTACGGGGTTATTTTCTTATATCGACAAATATACTCCTTTTACGGGATTGTTTTCTCATATTATAAAATTAACCCATTTAAGAGGTTGTTTTCTCATACTCACAAATACACCACAATTACATGGTTATTTCCCCACATTCATAAATATCCCGGTATTATGAGATTGCTTTCACATATTAAGAAATTTACCCCTTCTACGAGGCTGTTTTCTCAGACTCAGAATTACACTGTTTTTACGGGTTTGTTTTCTTATATTCATAAATATACACGTTTTATGGGGTTATTTTCTTATATTGATAAATATACCACTTTTAACTGGTCGTCTTATCTTATTATATTATTAACACTATTATGGGGTTGTTTTCTCAAATTCATAAATATACATGTTTTACGAGGTTATCTTCTAATATTGATAAATATACCCTTTTTACAGGGTTATTTACTCATATTATAAAATTAACCCATTTAAGGGGTTATTTTTTCATACTCACAAATATACTAAAACTACGGGGTTATTGTCTCCGATTGATAAATGTCCCGCATTACGGGGTTATTTTCTAATATTTATAAATATACCCCTATTACGGGGTTGTTTTCTTATACTAAATTATTAGCAGTATTATTATATTGTTTTCTCAAATTCATAAATATACATGTTTTACGAAGTTAGTTTTTTATATTGACAAATATACCACTTTTATAGGATTGTGTTCTCATATTATAAAATTAAACCATATAAGGGGTTGTTTTTTCATACACATAAATATACTAAAATTACGGGGTTATTTTCTCTGATCGATAAATATTACCGTATTATGACGTAGTTTTCTCATATTAAAAAATTTACCCCTTCTACGAGGCTGTTTTCTCATATTAAAATATTTACCCCTTCTGCGAGATTGTATTCTCAGACTCGCAATTACACTACTTTTATGGGGTTGTTTTCTCATATTCATAAATATACACATTTTACGGGGTTATTTTCTTATATCGAGCAATATACCCCTTTTACGGGGTTGTTTTCTCATATTGATAAATATACACGTTTTACAGGGTTATTTTCTTATATTAATAAATATACCACTTTTACGGTGTTATTTTCTTATATTGATAAATATACCACTTTTATGGAGTTGTCTTGTCATATTCATAAATAGACACGTTTTACGGGGTTATTTTCTTATATCGACAAACATACCCCTTTTACAAGGTTGTTTTCTCATATTAATAAATATACACATTTTACAGGGTTATTTTATTATATTGATAAATATACCACTTTTACGGGGTTATTTTCTTATATCGGCAAATATACCCCTTTTACGGGTTGTTTTCTCATATTCATAAATATACACGTTTTACAGGGTTATTCTCTTGTGTTGATAAATATACCTCTTTTATAGGGTTGTTTTCTCATAATATAAAATTAACTCATTTAAGTGGTTATTTTCTCATACTCACAAATATACCAAAACTACGGGATTACCTTCTCCGATTGCGAAATATCCCTCTTATTACAGGGTTGTTTTCTAATATTTATAAATATACTCCTCTTACGGGGTTGTTTTCTCAAATTAAAAAATTTATCCCTTTTACGAGGCTGTTTTCTTAGACTCGTAATTACAGGGTTATTTTTTCCGATCGATAAATATCCCCATATTACTAGGTTGTTTTCACATATTAAAAAATTTACCCATTCTACGAGGCTGTTTTCTAATATTAAAAAATTTACACATTCTGCGAGGTTGTTTTCTCAGACTCGTAATTACACTACTTTTACGTTGTTATTTTCTCAAACTCATAAATATATATATTTTACGAGGTTATTTTCTTATATTGATAAATATACCACTTTTACGGGATCATCTTCTCATACCAAATTATCAGCACTATTATGGTGTTGTTTTTTCAAATTCATAAATATACACGTTTTACTGGGTTATTTCTTATATTGACAAATATATCCCTTTTACGGGGTTGTTTTCTCATATTATAAAATTAACCCATGTAAGGGGTTGTTTTCTCATACTCACAAATATACCAAAATTACGAGGTTATTTTCTCCGATTGATAAATATTTCCATATTACGGGGTTGTTTTCTAATATTTATAAATATATCCCTCTTATGGAGTTGTTTTATCATATTAAAAATTTACCCATTTTACGAGGCTATTTTCTTAGACTCGCAATTACACTACTTTTACGGGGTTGTTTTCTCAAATTAACAAATATACAAATTTTACGGGAATATTTTCTTATACAAATATTCTTTTTACTTTCAGTATTAATAAGATAATGCATCATTCATGAGACATTGTGAATTGTGTGTTTAGATTGCTTTGTGTGATTGAGAAGTCCATTTAGTAATTGGAATTTTGAATAGCAAGAACTGGTTAATAATCGCTTAGAGATAAAGATAATTAACTAGCCGGATTAAGAATTAACAAAGCTTAATAGAGGCGGATTAAAGCTTAATGCTAATTTAAGAATCAATCGTTAGGAAGAGATTCCAACTTTAGGTTATTAGATTTAGGAATTCGGTTATCTCGAGAGAGAAACTGAATTCGGTTAAGAATTCATCCACGGGTAGCATAATTAGACTCTCCAATCCTTTATCTTTTGTTTGATTGCCAACTAGTTTAGGTTCCCTTTGGGTTTGCTTTCCTGTCTTGGTTATTTTAGTTATCAATTACTCCTGCATCTCCTTTAGAACTTAGCTTGTAGCTATTAGTTAGTTTAGAAATTATTCATCACTCATTTTAGGTTAATATAATAAAGAACAAAGGAGTAACTCTGGGCCTTCACTTTCCCGAGGAATACGACCTTGATACTTGCCATTAGTGCTCGACTGCATCGATAGGTACACTGCCTTAGATTGTAGCTAACACAAGTAGCACACATCAAGTTTTTGGCGCCGTTGCCGGGGAATGTTTGAAAACTAGAGTGAAATTTGCTATTTGGTAATTTAGCCATTTTTTTAAATTTTTTTATTTATATTTATTTCTGTTTTGTTTGTACATATTTATTTAGTTAAGTTTATAATTCGAGTAGTGGATGATAAGGAGGTTCAATACTAAGCTCTTTGTATGACACGTTGGAAAATGGGATCAGGAACCAAGAGAATGCTAAAAATTGGGATACCCGTGCATCTTTAGAAGCTCGAGTGGAATCGTTTTGCAGGGCTACCGATCAACTCTCCACTCCTATCCTTTCATCTCAAGTTTTTTGTGAATTTTGTTGTGGTTTACATTTGAGTAATGATTATCCATTATATAGTGATGTTGCTCATTGTTCTTATAACTATGAACAGGTGAATTATACGGGAAGTTGGAAAAATGACTCGTATGGAAGCACCTACAATCAAGAGTTGAGCATTCATTCACCCTTTGGATGGAGCTTAGATGGCCAAGAACCACCAAAATTTCAGCAGCCTAATCTTGCACCATCAACTCAAGGTGAAGAGTTAGTGTCAGAGGAGCTGATGACGAGGTTTATTACAAGTCTTGAGGATAGATTCCAATAAACAAAGAGAATACTTGAAGATCAACAAGCCTCGATTAACAACATAGAGCATCAAGTAGGCTTAATCTTCAAGTTACTAGCTGAAGAGCAATTGGGAACCCCATCGCCATCTTGAATCAGATGAGCATTTGGCGCCATCACTTTCGCGTTCGGTGAGAATTTTCTGGTTTATCTACTATGTTTGACGATGATGCCTGCGGAGACGATTTCTTGAACATGGAGATGGAACCAGAAAAGGAAGAGGCGAACATAATTCCTCTAAAAGACTATCAACAGGAATGTACAATTGATGATGCTGAGTTGCAGTTAGAGGAATTGTTGGTAGATTTTCCACAAGTCCCTTCGATGATGGAAGATGAGCACGAGTTATCCAATGAAGAAGTCTTGGAGGAGCTCGAGTTTTTTCTAGCAAGTGAACCAAGCCAGGGACTGAAGAAAACCATTGACACTCCTGAAGAAATTGCCCAACCATCAATCCTTCCAATTGTTGAAACTCCAGCTTTCAAATTGGAAGAGCCCCTGGAGCATTATGACTACGTTCAATTATACGAGGAGGAAGTCAACAATTATCCTTTTAAGCGGATACTTGAAGCCATTTGCTTGGAAGAAGGATGGATGGTCGTCAATCCCCACTGTTTGCTTTTCACCATGAGTCGAGCTAAGAAGACTCATCACATTAGAAAGAAGCGCTTTTGGAAGGCACCCCAATTTTTATCTTTAATCTCTAATATTTTAACCTTTAGCTTTGAAATATTTAATTTTTGTTTCAGTTTCGATTTTAAATATTTATTTTATTATTTGCAGCCACTCCTCTATCACAGACTAGCCAACGCCCTGATATACCTGCTGATGCACCTCTTTTCACTCCGGAGCTATAGTCAGGGCAGTATTAGTTCTTTTTCCTTTTTGATTTCTTATATATTGTACACTGGGGACAGTGTGTCCTTCAAGTGTGGGGTGGGTGATATTTATCCCATCTCAGTTATTTGTTTATTCTTTGTGCAATTTTTTGTAAAATTTTGAAAATTTTTCACTTTGTTTCGATGCTTTTACTGTTGACTTGCTTTTGAAAATCCTGTTTATGTCCATGTGATCGGGTAAAATCGATCGTGTTGAGTCTTGCGGAAGAATGTAAGATAATTAGTTTGAGTTTTGTACTAAGTTGCTTTGGTTTGTCTAATTCTATTTTGATGATTTTTGTTTGGAACCTACTCAAAAGCACACTTGTGAGAAATTGATTCTAAATTGTAAGTATACACTTTATATGCTTGTATTTATTTCTTGTTGAGAGTGCGAATTACTATCTTTACTTTTAGAACTTGCTCGGTAATGCTTATGAGGGCCACAAGGAGAGTTTAACACTTTGGTGTGATAGAGGCACTTAGGTTTTTCATTCTAGCCAAATAGCCTTCATTCGTTTATTGATTCTATAAATAAACTCCTCTTTCACCATTTTTTATCATATTTCATTGCCATTTAGTTTTATTTTGCTTTGGGTTATGATTCTGCACATGAGTTGTTTTTATTAGAAATTTTTATCTAAGGAATAGTGTGGAATCTTATAGCAGCTTTCTTCAATCCAAAAGAAATTCACTCTATTATGTGAATGTTCTTCCCTTATGGAAAAAAGAGAAAAAAAAAAGAAAAAAATAAGAAGAATCGAGGGAAGGGTGATGAAAAGAAAAAAAGTAAGTGAGCTAATTGTTTAATTGCTTTTGGGAGTTCACATTTTTACTTTATTCCTTTTTCCTACCTTGGACTACTGTTCATTGTTTATCCCTTGTAATTATTGTGGCTTGTGTGCAGGTCATTTCTCTCATTGCAGAACACCATAGGTTCAACTAATTTACCTACCCCTACCTAATCCCTATTACAACCCTTATAAAGACCTCTTGACATGGTTGCTGACTCTCCATAAGTGGTAAGAGCAGGATTTAAGAGCAAGCATAAAGTAAGTAAGGCAGTAGTTGATGCATTAAGCGATTAAACACTACCCTTTAAACACTTTGAGTGATTTTAGAGTGAATCTGGTGAGCAGTTGGTTCTAAATAATTTTGTTGAGACAGTATTTTGTGAATTATTGGCATCTTGGTTGTGATACTTGAATTGATTGCTTTGTTTCTTTTTGTTTGACTTACGCTTGTTAAGGATATGTGCAGGAGCTCTCTAGCTTGTCTGTCAGTTTAAGTGTTATTCCTTAGTGGTTTATTTTCCTTATTTTACTTTTGATTGCTTGAGGACAAGCAATGAGCTAAGTGTGGGGTTATTTGATGTGCGTAAAATACACACATCTAAATGGGGTTTTTAAGATTGATTTTATAGACATTTGGATGTGAATTGGTCCCAACACTGCATGCTATCGTCATTTGTGTGCATTAGGTTCAAAAGAAGTCAAAGAATGATAAAGGGAAGAATTGGAGCATAATTGGACGTCAAAGCTGCCGAAACAAGCTAAGTACGAGCATGAGGAAGCTGAACATGGCCGTGTTGGTTTCAACACTGGCCGTGTTCCCAACACGGGCACCAACACGGTCGTGTTGGTGCATCAAACATCAAAGAAACATAAGTTTTAGGGAGCACGGCCACAAAGAGTAACACGGCCAGGAACACCAAACCGTGTCCCCAATATAGCCAGGAACATGGCCGTGTTGGCAGCGACAGGGAGAATTAATTAAAAGAAAGAAGAGAGGAAAAGAGAAAAGAGAGCGGGAGAACGTCCCAAACCCTAACTTTTATCTCCCTAAGGGTTTTATGAGCTGGAACCAAGGGAAAAGGAGACTTGGATCACGGTTTCAATCTGATTCCCTTCAAAGATTCAAGATTGGGCAAGGTTCGTTGATTGGTTTTCAAATCGAGCAAGAGGAACAAGAATGGATTCAATTCAAGCAAGAGGAATTGGGGCTGTTTACTCTCATCCAAGGGTGTAATCGGGTTTCTCTACCTTTACTCTTTGTTGTAATTGTATTCTTGTGGATTTTGATAATGAATATGATTAGCTAGATTGATTAAATCCATTGGGATTTCTTTACTATGTTGGCTTAGTATTATATTGTTGGATTGTTTGCGTTAGTTTTGTATTCTTCTTGCTTTCAGCATTAATAAGATAATGCATTATTCATGAGACGTTGTGAATTGTGGTGTTTAGATTGCTTTGTGTGATTGAGAAGTCCATTTGGCAATTGAAATTTTGAATAGCAAGAACTGGTTAATAATCGCTTAGAGATAATGATAATTAACTAGCCGAATTAAGAATTAACAAAGCTTAATAGAGGCGGATTAAAGCTTAATGCTAATTTAAGAATCAATCGTTAGGAAGAGATTCCAACTTTAGGTTATTAGGTTTAGGAATTCGGTCATCTCGAGAGAGAACCGAATTCGGTTAAGAATTCGTCCACGAGTAGCATAATTAGACTCATCAATCCTTTATCATTTGTTTGATTGTCAACTAGTTTAGGTTCCCTTTGGGTTTGCTTTTTTGCCTTGGTTATTTTAGTTATCAATTACTCCTACATCTCCCTTAGAACTTAGCTTGTAGCTATTAGTTAGTTTAGAAATTATTCATCACTCATTTTAGGTTAATATAACAAAGAATAAAGGAGTAACTTTGGGCTTTCAGTTTCCCAAGGAATACGACCTTGATACTCACCATTAGTGCTAGACTGCATCGATAGGTATACTGCCTTAGATTGTAGCTAACACAAATAGCACACATCAAGTTTTCAAATTTATAAATATACACGTCTTACGGGGTTATTTTCTTATATTGACAAATATACCCCTTTTACGGGGTTGTTTTCTCATATTATAAAATTAACCAATTTAAGGGGTTGTTTTCTCATACTCACAAATATACCGCAATTGCGAGGTTATTTCCATAGTTTTATAAATATCCCCGTATTACGGAGTTGTTTTCACATATTAAAAAATTTACCCCTTCTACAAGGCTCTTTTCTCATATTAAAAAATTTATCCCGTACTGCGAGGCTATTTTCTTAGACTCGCAATT
Organism: Ricinus communis; assembly: GCF_019578655.1. Lineage (NCBI taxonomy): Eukaryota > Viridiplantae > Streptophyta > Magnoliopsida > Malpighiales > Euphorbiaceae > Ricinus > Ricinus communis. The sequence continues at coordinate 14,326,541 of NC_063258.1, forward strand.
ACACTACTTTCACGGGGTTATATTCTCAGATTCATAAGTATACATGTTTTACGGGATTATTTTCTTATATTGATAAATATACCACTTTTATGGGGTCATTTTCTCATACTAAATTATTAGCACTATTGTGGTGTTGTTTTCTTAAATTCATAAATATACACGTTTTACGGAGTTATTTTCTTATATTGACAAATATAACCCTTTTTAGTGCTTGTTTTCTCATACTCACAAATATACCAAAAATACGGGGTTTTTTTCTCCGATTGATACATATCCTTATTTTCCGGGGTTGTTTTCTAATATTTATAAATATACCCCTCTGACAGGGTTGTTTTCTCATATTAAAAAATTTACCCCTTTTACGAGACTGTTTTTTCAAACTCACAATTACACTACTTTTACGGGTTATTTTTTTGTCAAATTCATAAATATACACGTTTTACGGGGTTATTTTTTTGTATTGATAAATATACCACTTTTATGAGGTCATTTTCTCATATTAAATTATTAGCACTATTATGGGGTTGTTTTCTCAAATTCATAAATATACACATTTTACGGGTTATTTTCTTATATTGACAAATATACTCCTTTTACGAGGTTGTTTTCTCATATTATAAAATTAACCCCTTTAAAGAGTTGTTTTCTCATACTCACAAATATACCAAAATTACGGGGTTATTTTCTTCGATTGATAAATATTCCCGTATTACGAGTTTATTTTCTCATAGTAAAAAATTTACCCCTTCTAGGAGGCTCTTTTCTCAGTCTCGCAATTATACTACTTTTACGGGGTTGCTTTCTCAAATTCATAAATATACAAGTTTTACGGGGTTATTTTCTTATATTGATAAATATACCACTTTTACGAGGTCATTTTCTCATACTAATTTATTAGCACTATTATGGTGTTGTTTTCTCAAATTCATAAAGATAAACGTTTTACGGGGTTATTTTCCTATATTGACAAATATACCATTTCTACAAGGTTGTTTTCTCATATTATAAAATTAACCCATTTAAGGGGTTGTTTTCACATTCTCACAAATATACCAAAATTACGGAGTTATATTCTCTGATTGATAAATATCCCCGTATTATGGAGTTGTTTTCTAATATTAAAAAATTTACCACTTCTACGAGGCGGTTTTCTTAGACTGGCAATTACACTACTCTTACGGGGTTGTTTTCTCATATTTATAAATATACACGTTTTATGGGTTATTTTCTTATATTGAGAAATATACCCCTTTGACGGGGTTGTTTTCTCATATTATAAAATTAACCCATTTAAGGGGTTGTTTTCTCATACTCACAAATATACCATAATTACAGGGTTATTTCTGCAGTTTCATAACAATCTCCGTATTACGGGGTTGTTTTCATATTTTATAAAATTTACTCCTTCTACAAGGCTATTTTCTCATATTAAAAAATTTAACCGTACTACGAGGCTGTTTTCTTAGATTCAGAATTACACTACTTTTGCGGGGTTATTTTCTTAGATTCATAAGTATACACTACTTTTCTCATATTGATAAATATACCACTTTTATGAGTCATTTTCTCATACTATATTATTAGCACTATTATGGTGTTGTTTTCTTCAATTTATAAATATACACGTTTTATGGGGTTATTTTCTTATATTGACAAATATACCCCTTTTAGTGGGTTGTTTTCTCATATTATAAAATTAATCCATTTAAGGGGTTGTTTTCTCATACTCACAAATATACCAAAATTACTGGGTTATTTTCTCCGATTGATAAATATCCCCGTATTACGGGGTTGTTTTCTAATATTTATAAATATACCCCTCTGACGGGGTTGTTTTCTCATATTGATAAATATACCACTTTTATGGGGTCGTTTTCTCGTATTAAATTATTAGCACTATTATGGGTTTATTTTCTCAAATTCATAAATATACACGTTTTTACGGGATTATTTTCTTATATTGAGCAACATATCACTTTTACAGGCCCATTTTCTCATATTAAATTATTAGCACTATTATGAGGTTGTTTTCTCAAATTTTTAAAAATATACATGTTTTACGGGGTTATTTTCTTATATTGACAAATATACCCCTTATATAGGGTTATTTTCGCATATTTTAAATTAACCTATTTAAGGGGTTGTTTTCTCAGATTCATAAATATCCCCGTATTACAGGGTTGTTTTCACATAGTGAAAAATCTACCCTTTCTACGAGGTTGTTTTCTTAGACTCGCAATTACACCATTTTTACGGTCGTTATTTTCTCATATTATAAAATTAACCCATTTAAGGGGTTGTTTTCTCATACTCACAAATATACTAAAATTACGGGACTATTTTCTCCGATTGATGAATATCCCTGTATTACGGGGTTGTTTTCTCATATTAAAAAATTTACCCTTTCTACGAGGCTATTTTCTCAGACTCGCAATTATACTGCTTTTACGGGGTTATTTTCTCAGATTCATAAATATACACATTTTACGGGGTTATTTTCTTATATTGGTAAATATACCACTTTTACGAGGTCGTTATCTCATACTAAATTATTAGCACTATTATGGACTTGTTTCTCAAATTTATAAATATACACGTTTTACGGGATTATTTTCTTATATCGACCAATATACCCATTTTACGGGGTTGTTTTCTCATTTTATAAAATTAACCCATTTAAGGGTTGTTTTCTCATACTCACAAATATACCATACTTACGTGGTTATTTCCTCATATTCATAAATATCCCCGTATTACGGAGTTGTTTTCTCTTATTACGAGGCTATTTTCTTAGACTTGCAATTACACAACTTTTATGGGGTTGTTTTCTAAGATTCTTAAATATACACGTTTTATGGGGTTATTTTCGTATGTTGACAAATATACCACTTTTACGAGGTCATTTTTCATACTAAATTATTAGCACCATTACATTGCTGTTTTCTCAAATTCTAAAATATACACGTTTTACGAGATTATTTTCTTATATTGACAAATATACCCATTTTACGGAGTTGTTTTCTCATATTATAAAATTAACCTTTTTAAGGGGTTGTTTTCTCATGCTCACAAATATACCAAAATTACGGGGTCATTTTCTTCAATTGATAAATATCCCCGTATTATGGGGCTGTTTTGTAATATTTATAAATATACCCCTCTTACGGGGTTGTTTCCTTATATTAAAAAATTTACCCCTTCTACGAGGCTGTTTTCTCAAACTCGCAATTATACTAGTTTTACGGGGTTGTTTCCTCAGATTCAGAAATATACAAGTTCTACGGGGTTATTATTTTATATTGATAAATATACCACTTTTACGGAGTTGTTTTCTGATATTAAATTATTAGCACTATTATGGGATTTTTTCAAATTCATAAATATACACATTTTAAGAGATTAGTTTCTTATATGGACAAATATACTCCTTTTACAGGGTTGTTTTCTCATATTATAAAATTAACCCTTGCAAGGGGTTATTTTCTTATACTCACAAATATACTAAAATTATGGAGTTATTTTCTCTGATTGATAAATATCCCCGTATTACTGGGCTGTTTTGTAATATTTATAAATATACCCCTCTTACGGAGTTGTTTCCTCATATTAAAAAAATTACCTACTCTACGAGGCTGTTTTCTCAAACTCGCAATTAAAGTACCTTTACGGAGTTGTTTTCTCAAATTCATAGATATACAAGTTTTACGGAATTATTTTCTCATATTGAGAAATATACTACTTTTACGGGGTCGTTTTCTCATATTAAATTATTAGCACTATTATGGGATTGTCTTCTCAAATTCATAAATGTACACGTTTTACGGGATTATTTTCTTATATTAATAAATATACCACTTTTACGGGGTCATTTTCTCATATTAAATTATTAGCAGTATTATACGGTTGTTTTTTCAAATTCATAAATATACACGTTTTATGGGGTTATTTTCTTACGTTTACAAATATACCCCTTCTACGGGATTGTTTTCTCATATTATAAAATTAACCCATTTAAGGGGTTGTTTTCTCATACTCACAAATATATTAAGATTACGGGGTTATTTTCTCCGATTGATAAAATTCCCCGCATTGCAGGGTTGTTTTCTCATATCAAAAAGTTTACCCGTTCTACGAGGCTGTTTTCTCAGATTCGCAATTACACTACTTTTACGGGGTTATCTTCTAAGATTCATAAATATACACGTCTTACATGATTATTTTCTTATATTGATAAATATACCACTTTTACGAGGTTATTTTCTCATATTAAATTATTAGCACTATTCTGGGGTTGTTTTCTTAAATTCATAAATATACACATTTTACGAGTTATTTTCTTATATTAACAAATATACTCTTTTTACGGGGTTGTTTTCTCATATTTAAGGGTTTGTTTTCTCATACTCACAAATATACCACAATTACGGGGTTATGTTCTAATATTTATAAATATACCCCTCTTACGGGGTTGTTTTATCATAGTAAAAAATTTACCCCTTCTACGAGGCTGTTTTCTAAGACTCGCAATTACACTACTCTTACGGAGTTGTTTTGTCATATTCATAGATATACACATTTTACGAGGTTATTTTCTCATATTGAGAAATATACCACTTTTACGAGGTCCTTTTCTCATATTAAATTATTAGGACTATTATGGGGTTGTTTTCTCAAATTCAGAAATATATACATTTTACAGGATTATTTTCTTATATCGACAAATATACCACTTTTACGGTGTTGTTTTCTAATATTATAAAATTAACCCATTTATAGGGCTGTTTTATATTATTTATAAATGTAACCCTCTTACGGGGTTATTTCCTCATATTAAAAATGTTACTGATTCTACGAGGCTATTTTCCGAGACTCGCAATTGCACTACTTTTACGGAGTTGTTTTCTCATATTCATCGATATATACGTTTTGCAAGGTTATTTTCTTATATTGATTAATATACCACTTTTACGGGGTTGTTTTCTCGTATTAAATTATTAGCACTAACATGTGTTAGTTTTCTCAAATTCATAAATATACACGTTTTACGGGGTTATTTTCTTATGTTTACAAATATACCCCTATTATGGGGTTGTTTTCTCATATTATAAAATTAACACATTTAAGGGGTTGTTTTCTCATACTCACAAATATATCAAGATTATAAGGTTATTTTCTCCGATTGATAAAAATCCCCGTATTACAGGGTTGTTTTCTCATATTATAAAATTTACCCTTTCTATGAGACTGTTTTCTCAGACTCGCAATTACACTACTTTTACGGTGTTATTTTCTCAGATTCATAAATACACACATTTTATGGGGATATTTTCTTATATTGATAAATACACCACTTTTACGGGGTTATTTTCTCATACTAAATTATTAGCACTATTATGGGGCCGTTTTCTCATATTAAATTATTAGCATTATTTTTCGTTTGTTTTCTCAAATTCATAAATATACACGTTTTACGGGGTTATTTTCTTATGTTTACAAATATACCCCTTTAACGGGGTTATTTCTCATATTATAAAATTAACCCATTTAAGGGGTTGTTTTCTCATACTCACAAATATATTAAGATTACAAGGTTATTTTCTCCGATTGATAAAAATCCCCATATTACGGGGTTATTTTCTCATATTATAAAATTTACCCCTTCTACGAGGCTGTTTTCTCAGACTCGCAATTACACTACTTTTACGGTGTTATTTTCTCAAATTCATAAATACACACATTTTACGGGGTTATTTTCTTATATTAATAAATATACCACTTTTACAGGGTCATTTTCTCATACTAAATTATTAGCACTATTATGGGGCCGTTTTCTCATATTAAATTATTAGCACTACTATGCGTTTGTTTTCTTAAATTCATAAATATACACGTTTTACGGGATTACCTTCTTATGTTTAGAGATATACCCCTTTAACGGGGTTGTTTTCTCATATTATAAAATTAACCCATTTAAGGGGTTATTTTTTCATACTCACAAATATATCAAGATCACAGGGTTATTTTCTTAGATTGATAAAAATCCCTATATTACGGGGATTGTTTTCTCATATTGAAAAATTTACCCCTTCTACGAGGCTGTTTTCTCATACTCACAATTGCACTACTTTTACGGGGTTATTTTCTCAGATTCATAAATATTCACATTTTATGGGGTTATTTTCTTATATTAATAAATATATCACTTTTATTAGCACTATTATAGGGTTGTTTTCTCAAATTCATAAATATACACGTTTACGAGGTTATTTTCTCATATTATAAAATTAACCCATTTAAGGGATTGTTTTCTCATACTCACAAATATACCATAATTACGGGGCTATTTTCTAATATTTATAAATATACCTCTTATGGGGTTGTTTTCACATATTAAAAAATTCACCCCTTCTACGAGGCTGTTTTCCGAGACTCACAATTACAACACATTTACGGAGTTGTTTTCTCAGATTCATAAATATACACGTTCTACGTGGTTATTCTCTTATATTAGTAAATATACCACTTTTATGGGGTCATTTCTCATACTAAATTATTAGTACTATTAAGGTCTTGTTTTCTCAAATTTGTAAATATACACATTTTACGAGATTATTTTCTTATAAATGTACCCCTTTACGAGGTTGTTTTCTCATATTATAAAATTAACCCATTTAAGGGGTTGTTTTCTCATGCTCACAAATACACCAAAATTACGTCGTTATTTTCTTTGATTGATAAGTATCCCTGTATTACGGGGCTGTTTTCTAATATTTATAAATATACCCCTCTTACAGGGTTGTTTTCTCATATTAAAAAATTTACCGTTTCTACGAGGCTATTTTCTCAGACTTGCAATTACACTATTTTTTACGGGGTTGTTTTCTCATATTCATAAATATACACGTTCGACGGGGTTATTTTCTTATATTGATAAATATACCACTTTTACGGGGTACTTTTCTCATATTAAATTATTAGCACTATTATAGGGTTATTTTCTCAAATTCGTAAGAATACACGCTTTACGAGGTTAGTTTCTTATATGGACAAATATACCCCTTTTACGGGGTTGTTTTCTCATGTTATAAAATTAACCATTTCAAGAGGTTGTTTTCTTATACTCACAAATATACCAAAATTACAGGGTTATTTTCTCCGATTGATAAATATCCCCATATTACGGGGCTGTTTTGTAATATTTATAAATGTATCCCTCTTAAGGGGTTGTTTCCTTAATGTTAAAAAATTTACCGCATCTACGAGGCTGTTTTCTAAGACTCGCAATTGCACTACTTCTACGGAGTTATTTTATCAAATTCATAGATATACACGTTTTACGAGGTTATTTTCTTATATTGATAAATATACCACTTTTATGGGATTGTTTTCTCATATTAAATTATTAGCACTATTATGGGGTTGTTTTCTCAAATTCATAAATATAGACGTTTTACGGGATCGTTTTCTCATATTAAATTATTAGGATTATTATGCAGTTGTTTTCCAAATTCATAAATATACATATTTTATGAGGTTAATTTCTTTTGTTTACAAATATACCCCTTTTACGGGGTTGTTTTCTCATATTATAAAATTAACCCATTTAAGGGGCTGTTTTCTCAAACTCACAAATATATCAAGATTACGTGGTTATTGTCTTCGATTGATAAAAATCCCGTATTACGGTGTTGTTTTCTCATATTAAAGAATTTTCCCCTTCTACAAGGCTGCTTTCTCAGACTCGCAATTACACTACTTTTACGTGGTTATTTTCTTAGATTCATAAATATACACATTTTATGGGGTTATTTTATTATATTGATAAATATACCACTTTTATGGTGTCATTTTCTCATACTAAATTATTAGCACTATTATTGGGTTGTTTCCTCAAATTCATGAATATACACGTTTACGAGGTTATTTTCTTATATCGATAAATATACCCTTTTTATGAGGTTGTTTTCTTATATTATAAAATTAACTCATTTAAGGTGTTGTTTTCTCATACTCACAAATGTACCACAATTACAAGGTTATTTTCTAATATTTATAAATATACCCCTCTTACAGGGTTATTTTCTCATATTAAAAAATTTACTCCTTCTAAGAGGTTGTTTTCTAAAATTCGCAATTACACTACTTTTACAGAGTTGTTTACTCAGATTCATAAATATACACGTTTTACCTGGTTATTTTCTTATATTGGTAAATATACCATTCTTACGGGTCATTTCTCATACTAAATTATTAGCACTATTATGGTGTTGTTTCTCAAATTCATAAATATACACGTTTTACAAGGTTGTTTTCTTATATTGATAAATTTACCCCTTCTATGGGGTTGTTTTCTCATATTATAAAATTAATCCATTTAAGGGGTTGTTTTTCATACTCACAAATATACCACAATTACAGGGTTATTTTCTAATATTTATAAATATACCCCTCTTACGTGGTTGTTTTCTCATATTAAAAAATTTACCCATTCTAAGAGGCTGTTTTCTAAGACTAACAATTACACTACTTTTACGTAATTGTTTTCTCAAATCATAAATATACACGTTTTACGTTGTTATTTTGTCATATTGAGAAATATACCATTTTTACAGGGTCATTTTCTCATATTAAATTATTAGCACTACTATGCGGTTGTTTTGTCAATTTCATAAATATGCACGTTTTACGGGGTTATTTTCTTATGTTTACAAATATACCCATTTTACGGGGTTGTTTTCTCATACTCACAAATATATCAAGATTACGGGGTTATTTTCTCCGATTGATAAAATCTCCGTATTACGGGGTTGTTTTCTCATATTAAAAAATTTACCCCTTCTACGAGGGTGTTTTCTCAGACTCGCAATTACACTACTTTTATGGGGTTGTTTTCTCAGATTCATAAATATACACGTTTTACGAGGTTATTTTCTTATATTGAGAAATATACCACTTTCACGGGTTCATTTTTCATATTAAATTATTAGCACAATTATGGGGTTATTTTCTTAAATTCATAAATATACACGTTTTACGGAGTTATTTTCTTATATTGATAAATATACCATTTTTACAGGTCGTTTTCTCATATTAAGTTATTAGCACTATTATGCGGTTGTTCTCTCAAATTCATAAATATACATGTTTTACGAGGTTATTTTCTTTTGTTTACAAATATACCCCTTTTACGGGGTTGTTTTCTCATATTATAAAATTAACTCATTTAAGGGGCTGTTTTCTCAAACTCACAAATATATCAAGATTTCGGGGTTATTTTCTTTGATTGATAAAAATCCCTGTATTACGGGGTTGCTTTCTCATATTAAAGAATTTACCGCTTCTATGAGGCTGCTTTCTCATACTTGCATTTACACTACTTTTACGCGGTTATTTTCTTAGATTCGTAAACATACACATTTTAAGGGGTTATTTTCGTATATTGATAAATATACCACTTTTATAGGGTCATTTTCTCATACTAAATTATTAGCACTATTATGGGTTTATTTCCTCAAATTCAAAAATATACACGTTTACGTGGTTATTTTCTTATATTGACAAATATACCCCTTTTACGGGGTTATTTTCTCAAATTATAAAATTAACCCATTTAAGGGGTTGTTTTCTCATACTCACAAATATATCCAGATTACGGGGTTATTTTCTTCGATTGATAAAAATTCTCGTATTACGGTGTTTGTTTTCTCATATTAAAAAACTTTACCTTCTAAGAGGCTGTTTTCTGAGACTCGCAATTACACTACTTTTATGGAGTTGTTTTCTCAGATTCATAAATATACACGTTTTACGTAGTTATTTTCTCATATTGAGAAATTTACCACTTTTACGGGGTCATATTCTCATATTAAATTATTAGCATTATTATAGTGTTATTTCAAATTCATAAACATACACGTTTTATGAGTTATTTTCTTATATTGACAAATATACCCATTTTATTGAGTTATTTTCTCATTTTATAAAATTAACGCATTCAATGGTTTGTGTTCTTATACTCACAAATGTACCAAATTACAGGGTTATTTTCTCCAATTGATAAATATCCCCGTATTACAGGGCTGTTTTCTAATATTTATAAATATACCTCTCTTACGTTGTTGTTTTCTCATATTAAAAAATTTACCCCTTCTATAAGGTTGTTTTCTAAGACTCGCAATTACACTACTTTTACGGTGTTATTTTCTCATATTCATAGATATACATGTTTTACGGGGTTATTTTCTTATATTGAGAAATATACCACTATTACGGGGTTGTTTTCTCATATTATATTATTAGCACTATTCTGGAGTTATTTTGTCAAATTCATAAATATACACATTTTACGGGATTATTTTCTTAAATCGAAAAATATTTCTCTTTTACGGGGTTGTTTTCTCATATTGTAAAATTAACCTATTTAAGGGGTTGTTTTCTCATACTCATAAATATACTAAAATTATGGGGTTATTTTCTCCGATTGACAAATATCCCTATATTACAAAGTTGTTTTCTCATATTAAAAGCATTTACCCCTCAATTACACTACTTTTACGAGGTTATTCTCTCAGATTCATAAATATACGTTTTACGGGATTATTTCCTTATATTGATAAATATACCACTTTTACGAGGTTGTTCTCATATTAAATTGTTAGCACTATTATGCGGTTGTTTTCTGAAATTCATAAATATACACGTTTTACGGGGTTATTTTCTTATGTTGACAAATATACCTATTTTACGGGGTTGTTTTCTCATATTATAAAAATAACCCATTTAAGGGGTTATTTTCTCATCCTCACAAATATACCAAAATTATGGGGTTATTTTCCGATTGATAAATATCTCCGTGTTACGGGGTTATTTTCTAATATTTATAAATATACCCCTCTTACGGGGTTGTTTTCTCATATTAAAAAATTTACCCCTTCTACGAGGCTGATTTATGAGACTCGCAATTATACTACTTTTACGGAGTTGTTTTCTCAGATTCATAAATATACAAGTTTTACGGGGTTATTTTCTTATATTGAGAGATATACCACTTTTACGGGGTTGTTTTCTCATATTAAATAATTAGAACTATTCTAGGGTTGTTTTGTCAAATTCATAAATATACACGTTTTACGGGGTTATTTTCTTATATCGACAAATATACCCCTTTTACGGGGTTGTTTTATCATATTATAAAATTAACCCATTTAAGGGCTTATTTTCTCATACTCACAAATATACCAAAATTACGGGGTTATTTTCTCCGATTGATAAATATCCCCGTGTTACGGGGTTGTTTTCTAATATTTATAAATATACCCCTCTTACGGGGTTGTTTTCTCATATTAAAAAATTTACCCCTTCTACGAGGTCGTTTTCTTAGACTTGCAATTACACTACTTTTACGGAGTTGTATTCTCATATTCATAAATATATACGTTTTACGGGATTATTTTCTTATATTGATAAATATATCACTTTTACGAGGTTATTTTTATATATTGACAAATATACTCCTTTTACGGGGTTGTTTTCTCATATTATAAAATTAACACATTTAAGGGGTTATTTTCTCATACTCACAAATATACGAAAATTACGGGATTTTTTCTTCGATTGAAAAATATCCCCGTATTATGGGATTTTTTCTACTATTTATAAATATAGCCCTCCTACGGGGTTGTTTTCTCATATTAAAAAATTTACCCCTTCTACGAGGATGTGTTCTCAAACTCGTAATTACACTACTCTTACAGGGTTGTTTTCTCAGACTCATAAATATACACGTTTTACGGAGTTATTTTCTTGTATTGAAAATATACCCCTTTTATGGGGTTGTTTTCTCATATTATAAAATTAACCCATTTAAGGGGTTGTTTTCTCATACTCACAAATATACCAAATTATGAGGTTATTTTTTTTAGAGTCGCAATTACATTTCTTTTACGGGGTTATTTTCTTATATTGACAAATATATTCCTTTTACGGAGTTGTTTTCTCATATTATAAAATTAACCCATTTAAGGGGTTGTTTTCCATGCTCAGAAATATACCAAAATTACGGAGTTATTTTCTCCGATTGGTAAATATACCCGTATTACGTAGTTATTTTCTCATATTCAAAATTTTCCCTTTCTACGAGGCTGTTTTTTCAGACACACAATTACACTACTTTTACGGGGTTGTTTTCACATATTCATAAATATACATGTTTTACGGGTTATTTTCTTATATTGATAAATATACCACTTTTACGGGGTTGATTTTCTTATATTGACAAATATACCCCTTTTACAGGGTTGTTTTCTCATATTATGAAATTAACCCATTTAAGGGTTTATTTTCTCGTACTCACAAATATAACAAAATTACGGAGTTATTTTCTACGATTGATAAATATTCTTGTATTACGGGGTTATTTTCTCATATTATAAAATTTACCCCTTCTATGAGGCCGTTTTCTCAGACTCGCAATTACACTACTTTTACGGTGTTGTTTTCTCATATTCATAAATATACACATTTTATGAGGTTATTTTCTTATATTGATAAATATATCACTTTTACGGGGTTATTTTTTATATTGAAAATTATACTCCTTTTACGGATTTGTTTTCTCATATTATAAAATTAACCCATTTAAGGGGTTGTTTTCTCATACTAACAAATATACCAAAATTACGGGGTTGTTTTCTCCGATTGAAAAATATCTCCGTATTACGGGGTTGTTTGCTCATATTAAAAAAAATTCACTCCCTCTACGAGGCTGTTTTCTTAGAGTCGCAATTACACTACTTTTACGGTGTTGTTTTCTAAGATTCATAAATATACACGCTTTACGGAGTTGTTTTCTTATATTGATAAATATTCTCGTATTACGGGGTTGTTTTCTCATATTGAAAATTTACCCCTTCTACGAATATGTTTTCTTAGACTCGTAATTACACTACTTTTACGGTGTTATTTTCTCATATTCATAAATATACACGTTTTACGGGGTTATTTTCTTATATTGATAAATATACACCTTTTACGGGGTTATTTTCTTATATTGACAAATATACCCCTTTTACGGGGTTGCTTTCTCATATTATAAAATTAATCCATTTAATAGGTTGTTTTCTCATACTAAAAAATATACTAAAATTACATGGTTATTTTCTCCGATTGATAAATATCCTCGTATTATGGAGATGTTTTCTAATTTTTATAAATATACCCCTCTTACGGAGTTATTTTCTCATATTAAAGAATTTACCCCTTCTACGAGGCTGTTTTTTCAGACTCGCAATTACACTATTTTTTCGGGGTTGTTTTCTCATGTTAAATTATTAGCACTAATATGGGGTTGTTTACTCAAATTCATAAATATACACGTTTTACGGGTTTATTTTCTTATACTAACAAATATACCCCTTTTCCGGGGTCGTTTTCTGATATTAAATTATTAGCACTATTATGGGCTTGTTTTCTCAAATTCATAAATATAAACGTTTTACGGGTTTATTTACTAATATTGACAAATATACCCCTTTTACGGGGTTGTTTTCTCATGCTATAAAATTAACCTATTTAAGGGGTTGTTTTCTCATACTCACAGATATACCAAAATTACGGGTTATTTTCTCCGATTGATAAATATCCCCGCATTACGGGCTTATTTTCTCATATTCTAGGGTTGTTTTTCAAATTTGTAAATATACACGTTTTACGCGGTTATTTTCTGATATGGACAAATATACCCCTTTTACAGGGTTGTTTTCTCATGTTAAGAAATTAATCCATTTAAGGGGTTGTTTTCTCATACTCACAAATATACCAAAATTACAAAGTTATTTTCTCTGATTGAAAAATATCCCCGCATTACGAGGTTGTTTTCTCATATTATACATATACAGATTTTATGGGGTTATTTTCTTATATCGACAAATATACTCCTTTTACCGGATTGTTTTCTCATATTTTAAAATTAACCCATTTAAGGGGTTGTTTTCTCATATTCACAGATATACCATAATTACGGGGTTATTTCCTCAGATTCGTATACACCCCTGTATTACGGGGTTGTTTTCTCATATTAAAATATTTACCCTTTCTACGAGGTTGTTTTCTCATATAAAAAAATTTACAGGGTTCTTTTTTCATATTCATAAATATACACATTTTACAGAATTATTTTCTTATATTGATACATATACTACTTTTACGGGGTCATTTTCTCATATTAAATTATTAGCAGTATTATGGGGTTGTTTTCTCAAATTTATAAACATACATATTATACGGGGTTATTTTCTTATATCGACAAATATACCTCTTTTACAGGGTTGTTTTCTCATATTATAAAATTAACCCATTTATGGGGTTGTTTTCTCATACTCACAAATATACCATAATTACGGGCTTATTTCCTCAAATTCATAAATATCCCCGTATTACGGGGTTGTTTTCACATATTAAAAAATTTACCCCTTCTAAGAGGCTGTTTTCTCAGACTCGCAATTACACTACTTTTATAGGGTTGTTTTCTCAGATTCATAAATATACACATTTTACGAGGTTATTTTCTTATATTGATAAAAATACCACTTTTACGGGGTTATTTTCTTATTTTGACAAATAGATCCCTTTTACGGGGTTGTTTTCTCATATTATAAAATTAACCCGTTTAAGGGTTGTTTTCTCATGCTCACAAATATACCAAAATTACGGGATTATTTGCTCCGATTGATAAATATCCTCGTACTATGGGGTTCTTTTCTCATGCTCACAAATATATCAAAATTACGGGATTATTTGCTACGATTGATAAATATCCTCGTAGTACGGGGTTGTTTCTCATATTAAAAAATTTACTCATTCTACGAGGCTGTTTTCTCAGACTCGAAATTACACTACTTTTTGGGGTTGTTTTCTAATATTCATAAATATAAACGTTTTATGGGGTTATTTTCTTATATTGTAAATATACCATTTTTACTCGGTTATTTTGTTATATTGTCAAATAAACCCCTTTTACGGGGTTATTTTCTTTTATTATAAAATTAACCCATTTAAGGGATTGTTTTCTCATACTCACAAATACACCAAAATTAAGAGGTTATTTTCTCCGATTGCTAAATATCCCCATATTACAGGGTTGTTTCTTAGACTCGCAATTACACATATGAAAGATACATGTTTAACGTTGTTATTTTCTTATATTCATAAATATGTCAGTTTTACGGGGTCATTTTCTCATATTAAATTATTAGCACTATTATTGGATTATTTTCTCAAATTCATATATAGACACAGTTTATTGGGTTATTTTCTTATGTTGACAAATATACCCCTTTTACGGTGTTGTTTTCTCATATTATAAAATTAACCCATTTAAGGGGTTGTTCTCTCATAGTCACAAATATACCACAAGTATGGGGTTATTTTCTCCGATTGAAAAATATCCCCGTATTACGGGGTTGTTTTCTAATATTTATAAATATACCCCTCTTATGGAGTTGTTTTCTCATATTTAAAAAATTTATCCCTTTTACGAGGCTGTTTTCTCAGACTCGCAATTACACTACTTTTACAGGATTATTTTCTCTTATTCATAAATATACATATTTTACGGGGTTATTTCTTATATCGACAAATCTACGTCTTTTACAGGATTATTTTCTCATATTATAAAATTAACCCATTTAAGGGGTTGTTTTCTCATACTCACAATACACCAAAATTACGGGGTTAGTTTCTCCGATTGATAAATATCCCCGCATTATGAGGTTATTTTCTCATATTATAAATTTACCACTTCTATACGGTTGTTTTCTGAGACTCGCAATTATACTAATTTTACAGGGTTGTTTTCTTCAATTCATAAATATATACACTTTAAGAGGTTATTTTCTTAAATCGACAAATATACGTCATTTACGTGATTATTTTCTCATATTATAAAATTAACCCATTTAAGAGATTGTTTTCTCATACTCACAAATACACTAAAATTACGAGGTTATTTTCTCCGATTGATAAATTTACCCATTCTACATGGCTGTTTTCTTAGACTCGCAATTACACTACTTTGATGGGGTTGTTTTCTTAAATTCATAAATATACATATTTTACGGGGTTATTTTCTTATATTGATAAATATACCACTTTCACGTAGTCATTTTCTCATACTAAATTATTAGCACTATTATGGTGTTGTTTTCACAAATTCATAAATATACCCCTTTTATGGGTTGTTTTCTCATATTATACAATTAACCCATTTAAGGGGTTGTTTTCTCTTACTCACAAATATAAAAAAATTATGGGGTTATTTTCTCCGATTGATAAATATCCCCGTACTATGGGGTGGTTTTCTAATATTAAAAAATTTACCTCTTATGAGGTTGTTTTTCAGACTTGCAATTACACAACTTTTATGGGGTTATTTTCTTTTATTGTCAAATATACCCGATTTACGGGGTGATTTTCTCATATTATAAAATTAAACCTTTTAAGGGGTTCTTTTCTCATACTCATAAATATGCTAAAATTACTGGGTTATTTTCTCTGATTGATAAATATCCCCGTATTACGGGGTTGTTTTCTCAGATTTATAAATATACATATTTTACGGGGTTATTTTCTTATATTGATAAATATACCACTTTTACGGTGTTATTTTCTTATATTAACAAATATACTCCTTTTACTGGGTTATTTTCTCCGATTGATAAGTATCCCCATATACGGGGTTATTTTCTCATATTAAAATATTTACCCCTTCTACGAGACTGTTTTCTCATATTAGAAAATTACTCCTACTGTAAGGTTGTTTTCTCAGACTCGCAATTACACTACTTTTATAGGATTGTTTTCTCATGATTCATAAAATATACACGTTTTACGAGGTTATTTTCTTATATTGATAAATATACCACTTTTACGAGGTTATTTCCTCATACTAAATTATTAGCACTGTTATGGTGTTGTTTTCTCAAATTTATAAATATACACGTTTTACGAGGTTATTTTCTTATATTGATAAATATACCCCTTTTACGGGGTTGTTTTCTCATATTATAAAATTAACCTATTTAAGAGGTTGTTTTCTCATACTCACAAATATACCAAAATTACGGGGTTATTTTCTCCGATTGATAAATATCCATGTATGACGGGGTCTTTTTTAATATTTATAAATATACCCCTCTCACGGGGTTGTTTTCTCATATTAAAAAATTTTCTCCTACTACGAGGTTATTTTCTGAGACTCGCAATTACATTACTTTTACAGGGTTGTTTCTCTTATTATAAAACTAACCCATTTAAGGGATTGTTTTCTCATACTCACAAATATACCAAAATTACGGGGTTATTTTCTCCGATTGATAAATATCCATGTATGATGGGGTCTTTTTTAATATTTATAAATATACCCCTCTTACGGGGTTGTTTTCTCATATTAAAAAATTTTCTCCTACTACGAGGTTATTTTCTGAGACTCGCAATTACATTACTTTTACAGGGTTGTTTCTCTTATTATAAAACTAACCCATTTAAGGGATTGTTTTCTCATACTTACAAATATACCAAAATTACGGGGTTATTTTCTCCGATTGATAAATATTCCCGTATTACAGGGTGGTTTTCTCATATTAAAAAATTTACCCCTTCTACAAAGCTTTTTTCTTAGATTCGTAATTACACTACCTTTACACGGTTGTTTTCTCAGATTCATAAATATACATGTTTTACAGGGTTATTTTCTTAAATTGATAAATATACCACTTTTACTAGGTTATTTTCTTATATTAACAAATATACCCCTTTTACGTGGCTGTTTTCTCATATTAAAAAATTTACCCCTACTGCGAGTCTATTTTCTCAGAATCGCAATTACACTATTTGAGGTTATTTTCTCAAATTCATAAATATACACGTTTTACAGGGTTATTTTCTTATATTGATAAATATACTACTTTTACGGGGTCATTTTCTCATACTAAATTATTAGCACTATTTTGGTGTTGTTTTCTCAAATTCATAAATATACACGTTTTATAGGGTTATTTTCTTATATTGACAAATATACCCTTTTTACGGGGTTATTTTCTCATATTATAAAATTAACCTATTTTAGGGGTTGTTTTCTCATACTCACAAATATACCACAATTACCGGGTTATTTTCTCCAATCAATAAATATCCCCATATTATGGGGTTATTTTCTCATATTAAAATATTTACCCCCTCTACGAGGCTATTTTCTCAGACTCGCAATTACACTACTTTACGGGGTTATTTTATGAGATTCATAAATATACACATTTTACGAGGTTATTTTCTTATATTTATACATATACTCCTTTTATGAGATAATTTTTTTATATTGACAAAGATACCCCTTTTACGGGGTTGTTTTCTCATATTATAAAATTAACCCATTTAAGGGGTTGATTTCTCACACTCATAAATATACAACAATTACGGGGTTATTTCCTCAAATTCATAAATATCCCCATATTGCAGGGTTGTTTTTCACATATTAAGAATTTACCCCTTTTACGAGGCTGATTTCTCATATTATAAAATTTACCACTTCTACAAGATTGTTTTCTTACACTCGCAATTACACTACTTTTACGGGGTTATTTTCTGAGATTCATAAATATACATATTCTACGAGGTTATTTTCTTATATTTATAAATATACTCCTTTTATGGAATAATTGTTTTATATTAACAAAGATACCCCTTTTACGGGGTTGTTTTCTCATATTATAAAATTAACCCATTTAAGGGGTTGATTTCTCATACTCACAAATATACCACAATTACGGAGTTATTTCCTCAAATTCATAAATATCCCCGTACTACAGGGTTGTTTTTCACATATTAAGAATTTACCCCTTCTGCAAGGCTGATTTCTCATATTATAAAATTTACCCCTTCTACGAGACTGTTTTCTTACACTCGCAATTACACTACTTTTACGAGGTTATTTTCTTAGATTCATAAATATACTTATTTTACGGGTTTGTTTTCTAATATTGATAAATATACCACTTTCACGGGGTCGTTTTCTCATATTAAATTAATAGCACTATTATGGGGTTGTTTTCTCAAATTCATAAATATACACGTTTTACGGGGTTATTTTCTTATATTAACAAATATACCACTTTTACGGGATTTTTTTCTCATATTTTAAAATTAACTCATTTAATGGGTTGTTTTCTCATACTCACAAATATACCACAATTATGGGTTATTTCCTTATATTCATAAATATCCCCGTATCATGGGGTTCTTTTCTCATATTAAAAATTTACCCCTTCTTCGAGGCTGTTTTCTCAGATTTATAGATATACACGTTTTACGAGGTTATTTTCTTATATTGATCAATATACCACTTTTATGGGGGTCGTTTTCTTATATTAAATTATTAGCACTATTATGGTATTGTTTTCTCAAATTCATAAATATACATGTTTTAAGGGCTTATTTTTTAATATTCAGAAATATACCCCTTTTACGGGGTTGTTTTTTCATATTATAAAATTAACCTATTTAAGGGGTTGTTTTGTCATACTTAGAAATATACCAAAATTTCGGGGTTATTTTCTCCGATTGATAAATATTCCCGTATTACGCGGTGGTTTTCTCATATTAAAAAATTTTCCTCTTCTATGAGGCTATTTTCTCAGACTCGCAATTACACTATTTTTACGCGGTTGTTTTCGCAGATTCATAAATATACACATTTTACGGGGTATTTTCTTATATTGATAAATATACCACTTTTACGGGGTTATTTTCTTATATTGAAAAATATACCCCTTTTACGGAGTTGTTTTCTTATATTATAAAATTAACCCATTTAACTAGTTGTTTTCTCATACTCACAAATATAGCAAAATTACAGGGTTATTTTCTTTGATTGATAAATATACCCGTTTTTACGGGGGGTAATGTTCGTGGTAGGAGGTTCTCTGGGGATGGAGAATTCTCCCGAGTAGAGATTCTTAGACAGTCCCTAGGAGTCTAGACCTAGGATTAATGATGGATTGTCTCACAGGTATTGATAAATTGTTTTCCGTGATTAGATCGTTCGTCTGCTCGCCTCGCCTTCCTACCAAAGGCCGAGAGAGCTAGGAGGTCGCCAATCCTGTGAGTTAAAGTCATTTAATCATTGCACTATTGCTAAGTCTGATTTAATATGCTATTTAGAATTTGTGCTTAATATGATTATTAGTATCGCAAGATAAATGATTTCACTTGATTATTAATATTTGAAATAATATAAATATTATTATTAGTATGTTATAATAAGATAAGCGTTATTATTTTTCCCCTCACAAATTGCACGTTGTTTTACCTTAAATCTTTAATCTTTATTTCGATATGTGTTGGTTGAGTTCATCAGATAATGATATTTATTATATGTGATGATTGCGAATTGGGAAATGTGGCTTGTAGTATGCCACCGATGGGTTACATCAGATCGCTGCGCGCACCGGTAATGATCATGGATATAAGATTATTATGGATTTGTTCGCCTGATCGAGCATTGCTCTCTGGCCGAGTTCGCTTGATTGCCGGAGTTAAGGTCCCCGATCGAGCGATGCTCTCTGGCGGCTTTATTTGGAATTCAAGTGTTCAGTCGGAGGTAAGGACCGATCGAGCTTGCTCTCCGGGCTGCCTTATTGGATTAAGAGAGCCGAATGGCTACTAGATTTTGGGGTTTAGGGTTCTACCGAGCCACTCGTCCCGTAAAAGTAAAAATATATTTTTATTTATTCATTTATTTATTTATTATGGTATGATTATAATATGGATTGTATTTACGTGCATGACTAATATTTTCTGTGAAGAAAGTAATAGAGTATGATTATAGTATGATTGGTATTTATGTGCATGATTTGATATACTAATTTGAACAATCTATGTTTTCTGAGAAGAATGCAATAGTTCCCAGATTATTTGATTTTAACTCACTCTAGACCCATACCTCATTTACCGATTCGCGGATCATAGTTCTCCGCGACTCTTATTCAAGAATCCACTCCTTCATCATCGGGTGATGTATTTGATTTGGTATGTAAAATGGTAAATCTTAGATTCTCCGCAGTAGTAATTAGCAGATGTATCAGTTGTAAATTTTCTGAGCTTCGGGTCTCGCCTAGTTTTTTTTGGTAGACCGAAGTAATTTTGTAAAGTGTAACTATTAAGATAATTTGTGGTTTTAATAATATTAATTTGAGATGAAATTTGTTTAAATCAGTGAGTGTCAGGCTTACTACGGGTTTCGGTAGCCTTAAGCCTACCCATTCCCTAGTGCCGGTCACGGGCCCACGGGTGGGGTCGTGACACTATTATGGGGTAGTTTTCTCAAATTCATAAATATAAATGTTTTACGAGGTTATTTTCTTATATCGACAAGTATACCCATTTACGGGGTTGTTTTCTCATATTATAAAGTTAACCCATTTAAGAGGTTGTTTTCTCATACTCACAAATATACCAAAATTACGGAGTTATTTTCTCCGATTGATAAATATCCCCGTATTACGAGGTTGTTTTCTCATATTAAAAAACTTACCCCTTCTTCGAGACTATTTTCTCAGACTCGCAATTACAATAATTTTACAGGGTTATTTCCTCATATTCATAAATATACACATTTTACAGGGTTATTTACTTATATTGATAAATATACCACTTTTACGGGGTCTCATATTAAATTATTAGCACTATTATGGGATTGTATTCTCAAAATCATAAATATACAAGTTTTACCAGGTTATTTTCTTCTATCGACAAATATACCTCTTTTATGGGGTTGTTTTCTCATATTATGAATTTAATCCATTAAAGGTGTTGTTTTCTCATACTCACATATATACCAAAATAACGAGGTTATTTTCTCCGATGGACAAATATTCTCGTATTAGGGGGTAGTTTTCTAATTTTTATAAATATACCCCTCTAATGGGGTTGTTTTCTCATATTAAAAAATTTACCCGTTCTACGAGGCTGTTTTCTCAGACTGGCAATTACAATAATTTAACGAGGTTATTTTCTTAGGTCATAAATATATACTTTTTATAGGGTTATTTTCTTATATTGATAAATACACCCCTTTTACACGGTCGGTTTCTGATATTAAATAATTAGCACTTTTACGGGATTATTCTCTCAGATTCATAAATATATCCATTGTAACGCCTGCATTTTCTCATCATCCATGTTATGTGCATTTACATTTAATCATTGGGCATTGATGTGCGTAAAATACACACATCTAAATGGGGTTTTTAAGATTGATTTTATGGACATTTGGATGTGAATTGGTCTCAACACTCACCTTATACATATGTTTGTGTGCATTAGGTCCAAAAGAGGTCAAAGGATGAAAAAGGAAAGAATTGGAGCATAATTGGACGTCAAAGCTGCCGAAACGAGCTAAGTACGAGCATGAGGAAGCTGAACATGGCCGTGTTGATTTCAACACTGGCCGTGTTCTCAACACGGTCACAAACATGGGCCGTGTTACTAACACGGAGACAAACACGGCCGTGTTGGACATCAAAGAAGAAGTAGATTTCAGGGAGCACGACCAAAAAGAGTAACACGGCCAGGAACACTATCCCGTGTTGAGAACACGGCCGTGTTGGAGGCGACAGGGGGTAATAATTAAAAGAATGAAAAGAAGAGAAAAAAAAGAAGAGGCTAGGGTTAGAACGTCCCAAACCCTAATTTTTCTTTCTCTAAGGGTTTTCTGAGCTGAAACCAAGGGAAAAGGAGACTTGGATCAAGGTTTTAATCAGATTTCCTTGAAGGATCGAAGATTGGGCAAGGTTCGTTGATTGATTTTCAAATCGAGCAAGAGGAACAAGAATCGATTCAATTGGAGAAAAAAGGATTTGGGGCTGTTTACTCTCATCTAAGGGAGTAATCGGGTTTTCTCTACCTTTTTACTTATTGTTGTAATTGAATTCTTGTTTATTTTGAGAATGAACATGATTAGCTAGATTGATTAAATCCATTAGGATTTCTTTACTATGTTGGCTTGATATTATATTGTTGGATTGTTCGAGTTGATTTTGTATTCTTCTTGTTTTCAGTATTAATAAGATCATGCATTATTCATGAGACGTTATGAATTGTGATGTTTAGATTGCTTTATGAGATTGAGAAATCCGTTTGGCAATTGGAATTTTGAATAGCAAGAACTGGTTAATAATCGCTTAGAGATAAGGATAATTAACTAGCCGGATTAAGAATTAACAAAGCTTAATGGAGGCGGATTAAAGCTTAATGCTAATTTAAGAATCAATCGTTAGGAAGAGATTCCAACTTTAGGTTATTAGGTTTAGGAATTCGGTTATCTCGAGAGAGAAACCGAATTCGCTAAGAATTCGGCCCACGGTAGCATAATTAGACTCACCGATCCTTTATCTTTTGTTCGGATGCCAACTAGTTTAGATTCCCTTTGGGTTTTTCTTCTTGTCTTGATTATTTCGTTTATCAATCACTCTTGCATCTCCCTTAGGACTTAGCTCGTAGTTAATAGTTAGTTTAGAATTTATTCATCATCCATTTTAGGTTAATATAACAAAGAACAAAGGAGTAACTCTGGGCTTTCGCTTTCCCAAGGAATACGACCTTGATACTCGCCATTAGTGCTAGACTGCATCGATAGGTACACTGCCTTAGATTTTAGCTAACACGAGTAGCACACATCAGGCATATGATGGTATATCAATAATATTTTTATTTTATGAGAACAGATATATATTAATTATAAGTAGAGAATAAGAAGCATGATATTAGATTATTAATTTAGATAAGTTGATTAAGTACTTGGGTTATGTGTATTAAGCCTTAAGACTTAATTGAACCAATAGTTGAAGGTTAGGTAAATAGATTGGACTTAAAAGATACAATTAAAAGTTAGTACCTATATATGGTTAGTACGAATTAATTTAGGATGATAAAACTAGTTTAAGTAGTTGGTGGCATTGAGAGATGAATCTTGGAAATTGGAACCATGAGCAAGCTCATTTTACCTCTTCATTTCTCTAAAATTCGTACATGGCCAAAAAACACAAAATTTGGAATAAGAGAGAGGAGTGGAATACCTAGAAAAACTTAAGATTAAGATAGGATTTTACCAACTATTGAAGGAGCCAAGCTAAAGCTAAAGGATTTAAGCATATTAGCAACCCAAAAGCTGAAATTGGTAAGTTGTTACTTGAGTGTTATTAATTTGTCATTAGGGTTCTTGATTACAAATTGGAAAAACTTCATTTGATGCTCTCATTGATTAATTAAAGGTCTGATTATCATGAATTAGTAGAGTATTGAATGATTGCATAGAGATTAAGCTTGAATTAAGTTTAAGTATGTCAAGATAGAAAACTGTCAAAATTCCAGCAACCTTGATGTTCTGTATTTTAGGCATAACATGGGCTATATGAGTCCAAATTAAGCTCAATTGGTGTCTATGGAAATTTTGAAGAGTCCTCTATAACTTTGTAGTTTTGTGATTTCGCTATTTTTGCCGTTTTAGTTGCTTAAATTGAGCAAACAGATTTCTGCTCGGGTACAACTAGCCGTATGACCCTTGCTCAGTAATTTGAAGATAATTAAATCTATAGAAGTCGGAATTGAGTAATTCTTTTTGGAGATGAAACTAGACGCATAGACGGATATGTCTATTTAATATGAGATTTTTGTATTAAGCCAATATTTCCCAGAAATAAATATACCTTGGTACTAAATTCTATCTAGAAAACAGAGATGTTGGAGATTAGTTTTATGCAATTTATTTGATGTTAATTTAAGTTAAATTGGTATTTAACTAGATGGAAAATGTTTCTATGATATTAAAACAATAATTGAGAGTCTTAGAGGAAGAGTTAATATGAATTAGAGAGGGGATGATCTTGTAATGCATTAGAACTAGCATTTACATGAATATTTGGAATATGCATGAAATGTGAATTGATGAATGTGTTGACAGGTACTCAAAGGCCTGGAAAGGAAGTTGTGGAGAAAGGAGGTTCTTATATGCTAAAGGAATAAGTGTATTTTGAGTAAGTAAATAGTTAATATTTGCTATATCCATATATTTAATCAAATGTTCTACGAATGGTTGTGTTTGCTTAATATTGTGTTGTGTTTGAATAAATGAGATGGAAATGATTGGTGTTGAGTGGAACAATTGTTATTGCTTGAATATGATATAAGTGAAATGATTGAATTGTGATGTTAAGTGCATATGTGCATGTGAATGGTGGATTCCCCTGTAAAAAAAATATATATCTATATATAAAGCCTTGGGAGGCTAAAGCCTAGAGAGGCTATAAAAGTGTATTATATGAGGATGAGGCGGAGCAGCTTACGTGTGCGATAGGTGAGGATGAGGCGGAGCAGCACATTAAAGGGGATCCACAAGCCGTGAGAACTAACCATAATTGTTGAATTGTATTTCTTCTATGATGGTTGTACTGAATTGAGTAGAATGGTATGAATTTATACCTAAACTATGAATCATGGTAAGTTATATGATTGGGTGGAAATTGTATTAAGTGTATGTGATATAGATTATGTTGATTATTTATTTACTGAGCTGGAGGCTCACCCCTCTCCAAAATTTTTCTTTTCAGGTTTGTAAATAGTAGTGCATCCGTTGGTTGTATCCGAAGTCTAGCTTTTAGCAGTTCTGTCAAGTTGGGCCAGTTTTGTGGAGTCTCCTCCTGATGCATTTTGTATGCAGTTATGTGATGTATATAGAAGTGTGCCTTGTAAGGCATAAGAAGATGTTTTGAATACTTGTTAAATGATGTTTAAGTATAATCATATGTTTATATATTAATAACCTTGTGTCTTGATTCTTAACAATCTACATATTGAACTATTTACATGTAGTATATAGTCTACGACGCTTGTATGTTTTCTGGCTAATGTCTATTGGTTAGCATGTAATGGGGGTGTTACATTTTAGTGGTATCAGAGCAGGGATTAGATTCATTGGGAGTAGATTCATGTTGCACATCATTAAGCATATGACATATGTTCTTTGAACTTGACTGAGTATTTGCATTTCATATATATAGATGGAGAGACAAGGAGAACACGCAACTGGCCCAGATAAGTCATTAGAGTTTGTGCATGGTCATGAAAATGCATCTGAACATGATCAACATGATGAGCATGAGCTACATTTTAAAAATGTTGCACAATCGAATGTACAAAATGTTATGGAACAGTTTATGGATTTTCTGATGCAACGGGTAGCTCGACAACAAGCACCGGCACCTCAGACTCAACAACAAGAGGCTGTGATAGATAAGAATTATGAAAGGGTTAGGAAATAAGGTGCTAATGTTTTTCAGGGTACTACTGATCCTGCTGAGGCTGAAGAATGGTTACGAAATACAGAAAGGGTGTTGGATAGATTTAATTGCATATCAGAACAAAGGCTTCTATATGCAGTGTCTTTAATAGAAAAAGATGCACTTGATTGGTGGGAAACAGTTTTAAGAAGCAAAGATCGACCAATCACTTTGACTTGGAATGATTTCTTGAGAGAATTTGCTAAGAAGTATACTCCAGAAATTTATAGAGACAGAAAGAAGCTTGAATTTCTTCAGTTGAAACAGAATGATATGTCAGTTGCAGAGTACGAAGTTCAATTTGTGAGATTATCTAAGTATGCACTAGAAGAAATAGCCACTGAAGAACTGAAAAGGAAGAAATTTGAGATAGGTTTGAGGCTTGACATTCGTGAGAAAATGGCAGTGAAACCTCAGAATTACAATGCCTCAATTGAAGCTGCTTTGAGAGCTGAAGAAACATCATTTGAAAGGAATACTATGGAAGCTAAAAAGAAGAAGATCATTGGTACTTATAGTAATCCTCCAAGACAAACTAGTATTTCTTCATTCAGAGGCTCTAATTCACAAAGGAGTAGTTATCATGGACGAGGGTTTGGTCAGTCTAGTAGATCCTCCACAGTACCTTATAGTAGAGGTGGATACAATTCATCCAGACTTGAGGGAGGACTAGTTTCAGCCAGTAGAGGGTTTGCTCCTGTTTGTCCTACGTGCAACAGGAGACATACTGGAGAATGTTATGGACCTAGACCAGTAGTATGTTTTACTTGTAGTAGGCCAGGACATTATTCTAGAGATTGTCCTATGAGAAGAAATAATTCTGGAGAATCTTATACAGTAGGTCAGAGTAGTGTTGGTGAAAATATTCCAGTTGGTTCAGGCAGAGGCAGAGGAAGAGGTGGCAGAGGAGGTTTAACTATTTCAGCAACACCATCAGAACAGATTGGTCAACCACAAGCACAAGCTAGAGTATTTGCTACTACTAGAAATGAAGCATTTGTAGCACCTGAAATTGTTACTGGTATACTTTCTATTCATGATTCTGATGCACATGTTCTTATTGATCCTGGATCCACATGTTCATTCATATCACATGATTTTGCATCGCATGTTCATGCTAATATAGAGGCATTAGGTTATGATATATATGTATCTATGCCTCGGGGGTATTATCACAGAAATACGATAGTGAGATCATGTCCTGTAGTAGTAGATAGTGTCAAACTACATGCAGATTTGGTTGTTATTAATCTTAGAGAGTTTGATGTTATTTTGGGGATGGATTGGTTGTCAAGAAATCATGCTATTGTTGATTGTAAAACGAAGGAAGTGGCTATGGAAATACAAGGAGAAATGAAAATAGTAATGGTGGGTGAAAGGAAGACAATTCCTAATTGTTTGATTTCAGTGATCGTGTCGGTTAATTAAAATGGATGTGAAGCATATCTAATTAGTTTTATAGATACTACTAAGGTCAGTCCAGGGGTATTAGACATTTCAGTGGTCAGAGAATTTCCTAACATATTCTTAGATGATTTGCCTGGTTTGCCACCAAATCGAGAGGTTGATTTTGAGATTGACATCATCCCTGGTACTGCACCTATTTCCATTGCACCATACAGAATGGCTCCATTAGAATTGAAAGAATTAAAGAAGCAATTAGAAGAGTTACTTGATAAAGGTTTCATCAGGCCAAGTACTTCACCTTGGGGAGCACCAGTTCTGTTTGTGAAGAAAAAGGATGGTAGTATGCGATTATGTATTGATTATAGGCAATTGAATAGGATTACAGTGAAGAATAAATATCCATTGCCGAGAATTGATGATTTGCTTGATCAGTTAAAAGGTGCAACTGTGTTCTCTAAAATTGATTTAAGATCAGGTTATTGGCAACTCCGGGTTGAAGAGAAATCTATTGCCAAGACAGCATTCAGAACAAGGTATGGGCACTATGAATTTATTGTGATGCCATTTGGTTTAACAAATGCTCCTGCTGCTTTTATGTCACTGATGAACAAGACTTTCCAGCCATATTTAGATCACTTTGTTATTGTGTTCATTGATGATATTCTGATTTACTCTAGAAGCCCAGAAGAGCATGAACAACACTTGAGAATTGTTTTACAGATTTTAAGGGAAAAACAGTTGTATGCAAAATTCAACAAATGCGAGTTTTGGATGGAGGAAATTGCATTCTTAGGGCATATTATTTCTAAACATGGAGTGCAACCAGATTCATCAAAGATTAAAGCAATTATTGAATGGGAACCACCTAGAAATGTTTCTAAAGTTCGAAGTTTTCTTGGGTTAGCTGGCTATTATAGAAGATTTGTAAAAGATTTTTCAGTTATTGCTAAGCCTCTAACAGCTTTGTTAAAGAAGAATGTGCCATTCTAGTGGACGGAGTTATGTGATCAAAATTTTCAAGAGTTGAAGAAAAGGCTTACTACTACACCGATACTCGCATTGCCATCTGAAAATGGAGGTTATGTTGTATATACTGATGCTTCTAGGCAAGGACTTGGATGTGTCTTAATGCAGCATGGGAAGGTTATAGCTTATGCTTCAAGACAATTGCGACCTCATGAGCTGAATTATCCTACGCATGATCTTGAATTGGCAGCTATTGTACATGCATTGAAGATATGGCGACATTATTTATACGGGGAGACATTTCAGATATTTACTGATCATAAGAGTTTGAAATATATCCCTACACAAAAAGAGTTGAATCTGAGACAACGAAGATGGATTGAGCTTATGAAGGATTATGATTGCACTATTGATTATCATCATGGAAAAGCAAATGTTATTGCTGATGCTTTAAGTAGGAAGTCAGTGGAAAATTTTTCAAGTATGATTTGTTACAATGTGGAATATTTAGTTGCACTTAGAGCTATGGATGTGAAGTTTTATGTTTATGACGATGATCTGTTAGCCACATTACAAGTAAAGCCTTTGATTGGAGATAAAATTAAAGACACACATTGTGAAGATTCTTATTTGCAAAGGATGAAGGGTAGAGTACAAGAAGGAAAGAATACACAATTTGTGTTGAAAGATGATGGTGTGTTATTGAATAGAAATCGTGTATGTGTACTTGATGTAGGGGATTTGAGAAAGGAAATCATGCATGAAGCGCACTATGCACCTTATGCAATGCATCCTTGGAAGTACCAAAATGTACAAAAATTTGAAGCCTTATTATTGGTGGCCGACAATGAAGAAGGATGTGGCGAATTTGTGAGTAAGTGTTTGACATGTCGGCCAAGTGAAAGGAGAGCACTGTGCACCGCAGGTAAACTTCATTCTTTATCTATACCTGTGTGGAAGTGGGATAAGATTACTATGGATTTTGTTTTGGGATTGCCGCGTACATTTAACAAGCATGATGCTATTTGGGTAATTGTTGATCGACTTACTAAATGTGCTCATTTCTTACCTGTGAAGCAAACAGATTCACTTGATAAACTTACTGAATTGTATATTTCTGAGATTGTTAGATTGCATGGTGTGCCAATATCTATTGTATCAGATAGGGATCCCAGATTTACTTCTCATTTCTGGGAGAGTTTGCAGAAAGCATATGGTACTAAGCTTCATTTCAGTACAGCTTTTCATCCTCAAACAGATGGGCAATCAGAAAGAACTATTCAGACATTAGAAGATATGATGAGAGCTTGCACACTTGAGTTTAAGGGTAACCGGGATGATTACATACCACAGGATGGAATTTGCGATAACAACAGCTTTCATTCTAGTATCGGTATGGCTCCTTATGAAGCTTTGTATGGGAGGAAATGTAGAAGTCCAGTATGCTGGGATGTTGAAGGTTTAAGACAGCTTGAAGGTCCAGAATTGGTACAAGAAACAGTGGATAAAATAGAGATAGTTAAAAAGAATTTGAAAGTAGCACAGATGACAAAAGAGTTATGCTGATTTGCATCGAAGGGAAATGGAATATATTGTGGGTGATAAAGTTTTCTTGCGGGTATCACCATGGAAAGGAATATTAAGGTTTGGTAAACAAGGGAAATTGAGTCCGAGGTATGTAGGACCTTATGAAATTATTGAAAGAGTTGGACCATTGGCTTATAGGTTAGCATTACCTACAGAGTTGTCTTCTATTCAAGATGTTTTTTACGTTTCTATGTTGAGGCGATATAGATCAGATCCTAGTCATATCATTCCAGAGCCAGAGATAGAAATCGCAGAAAAGTTGACATATGTGGAAGAACCGATAGAAATTCTTGATCGAAGGGTTAAGAAATTGAGAAATAAAGACATTCCTATGGTCAAAATTAAGTGGAGTCATCATTCACCAAGAGAAGCAACTTGGAAAGTAGAAGAGCATATGAGACAGAAGTATCCACATCTATTCCATTGTAATGTTGGTGAGTTGTTAAAATTTCGGGGACGAAATTTCTTAAGGAAGGGAGAGTTGTAACGCCTGCATTTTCTCATCATCCATGTTATGTGCATTTACATTTAATCATTGG
Source organism: Ricinus communis (assembly GCF_019578655.1). Lineage (NCBI taxonomy): Eukaryota > Viridiplantae > Streptophyta > Magnoliopsida > Malpighiales > Euphorbiaceae > Ricinus > Ricinus communis. The sequence goes on from NC_063258.1 coordinate 14,357,424, forward strand.
GCATATGATGGTATATCAATAATATTTTTATTTTATGAGAACAGATATATATTAATTATAAGTAGAGAATAAGAAGCATGATATTAGATTATTAATTTAGATAAGTTGATTAAGTACTTGGGTTATGTGTATTAAGCCTTAAGACTTAATTGAACCAATAGTTGAAGGTTGGGTAAATAGATTGGACTTAAAAGATACAATTAAAAGTTAGTACCTATATATGGTTAGTACGAATTAATTTAGGATGATAAAACTAGTTTAAGTAGGTGGTGGCATTGAGAGATGAATCTTGGAAATTGGAACCATAAGCAAGCTCATTTTACCTCTTCATTTCTCTAAAATTCGTACATGGCCAAAAAACACAAAATTTGGAATAAGAGAGAGGAGTAGAATACCTAAAAAAACTTAAGATTAAGATAGGATTTTGCCAACTATTGAAGGAGCCAAGCTAAAGCTAAAGGATTTAAGCATATTAGCAACCCAAAAGCTGAAATTGGTAAGTAGTTACTTGAGTGTTATTAATTTGTCATTAGGGTTCTTGATTACAAATTGGAAAAACTTCATTTGATGCTCTCATTGATTAATTAAAGGTCTGATTATCATGAATTAGTAGAGTATTGAATGATTGCATAGAGATTAAGCTTGAATTAAGTTTAAGTATGTCAAGATAGAAAACTGTCAAAATTCCAGCAACCTTAATGTTCTGTATTTTAGGCATAACATGGGCTATATGAGTCCAAATTAAACTTAATTAGTGTCTATGGAAATTTTGAAGAGTCCTCTATAACTTTGTAGTTTTGTGATTTCGCTATTTTTACCGTTTTTGTTGCTTAAATTGAGCAAACAGATTTCTGCTCGGGTACAACTAGCCGTATGACCCTTGCTCAGTAATTTGAAGATAATTAAATCTATAGAAGTCGGAATTGAGTAATTCTTTTTGGAAATGAAACTAGACGCATAGACAGATATGTCTATTTAATATGAGATTTTTGTATTAAGCCAATTTTGCCCAGCAATAAATATACCTTGGTACTAAATTCTTTCTAGAAAACAGAGATGTTGGAGATTAGTTTTATGCAATTTATTTGATGTTAATTTAAGTTAAATTGGTATTTAACTAGATGGAAAATGTTTCTATGATATTAAAACAATAATTGAGAGTCTTAGAGGAAGAGTTAATATGAATTAGAGAGGGGATGATCTTGTAATGCATTAGAACTAGCATTTACATGAATATTTGGAATATGCATGAAATGTGAATTGATGAATGTGTTGACAGTGCACTCAAAGGCCCTGGAAAGGAAGTTGTGGAGAAAGGAGGTTCTTATATGCTAAAGGAATAAGTGTATTTTGAGTAAGTAAATAGTTAATATTTGCTATATCCATATATTTAATCAAATGTTCTACGAATGGTTGTGTTTGCTTAATATTGTGTTGTGTTTGAATGAATGAGATGGAAATGATTGGTGTTGAGTGGAACAATTGTTATTGCTTGAATATGATATAAGTGAAATGATTGAATTGTGATGTTAAGTGCATATGTGCATGTGAATGGTGGATTCCCCTGTAAAAAATATATATATCTATATATAAAGCCTTGGGAGGCTAAAGCCTAGAGAGGCTATAAAAGTGTATTATGTGAGGATGAGGCGGAGCAGCTTACGTGTGCGATAGGTGAGGATGAGGCGGAGCAGCACATTAAAGGGGATCCACAAGCCGTGAGAACTAACCATAATTGTTGAATTGTATTTCTTCTATGGTGGTTGTACTGAATTGAGTAGAATGGTATGAATTTATACCTAAACTATGAATCATGGTAAGTTATGTGATTGGGTGGAAATTGTATTAAGTGTATGTGATATAGATTATGTTGATTATTTATTTACTAAGCTGGAGGCTCACCCCTCTCCAAAATTTTTCTTTTCAGGTTTGTAAATAGTAGTGCATCCGTTGGTTGTATCCGAAGTCTAGCTTTTAGCAGTTCTGTCAAGTTGGGCCAGTTTTGTAGAGTCTCCTCCTGATGCATTTTGTATGCAGTTATGTGATGTATATAGAAGTGTGCCTTGTAAGGCATAAGAAGATGTTTTGAATACTTGTTAAATGATGTTTAAGTATAATCATATGTTTATATGTTAATAACCTTGTATCTTGATTCTTAACAATCTGCATATTGACCTATCTACATGTAGTATATAGTCTACGACGCTTGTATGTTTTCTGGCTAATGTCTATTGGTTAGCATGTAATGGGGGTGTTACATCCATTTTACGAGATTATTTTCTTATATCGATAAATATACCTATTTTACGGGATTGTTTTCTCATACTCATAAATACACCAAAATTATGGGGTTATTTTCTCCCATTGATAAATATCCCCGTATTATGGGATTGTTTTCTAATATTTATAAATATACCCTTCTTATGATGTCGTTTTCTCATATTAAAAAATTTACCCCTTCTACGAGTCTGTTTTCTCACACTCGTAATTACACTACTTTTACGGGGTTGTTTTCTCAAAGTCATATATATACACGTTTTACGAGGTTATTTTTTTATATCGACAGATTTACCCCTTTTACGGGATTATTTTCTCATATTATAAAATTAACCCATATAAGAGGTTGTTTTTTCGTACTCACAAATAGACAAAAAATTACGTGGTTATTTTCTCCAATTGATAAATATCCCTGTATTAGGGGGTTGTTTGCTCATATTAAAAATTTACCACTTCTACGAGATTGTTTTCTCACTCAAAATTACACTATGCTTACGGGTTTATTTTCTCAGATTCATAAATATACACATTTTACGGGGTTATTTTTCTATATTGATAAATATACTACTTTTATATTATGGGATTGTTTTCTCATATTAAATTATTAGCACTATTATGGGATTGTTTTCTCAAATTCATAAATAAACACGTTTTACGGGATTAATTTCTTATATTGATAAATATACCACTTTTATGGGGTTATTTTCTTATATTGACAAATATACCCCTTTTACGGGGTTGTTTTCTCATATTATAAAATTAAGCCATTAAAAGGGGTTGTTTTCTCATACTCACAAAAATATCAAAATTACGGGATTATTTTCTTCGATTGATAAATATCCCCGTATTATAGGGTTGTTCTCTAATATTTATAAATATACCCCTCTTACGGGGTTGCTTCCTCATATCAAAAAATTTACCCCTTCTACGAGACTGTTTTTTCGTATTAAAAAATTTACCCGTTATATGAGGCTGTTTTCTTAGACTCGCAATTGCACTACTTTTACAGGATTATTTTCTTAGATTCATAAATACACACGTTTTACCGGGTTGTTATCTTTTATTGATAAATATACCACTTTTACGGGGTTATTTTCTCATATTATAAAATTAACCCGTTTAAAAGGTTGTTTTCTTATACTCACAAATATACTAAAATTACCGGATTAATTTCTCCGATTTATAAATATCTCTGTATTATGGGGTTATTTTCTAATATTTATAAATATACCCCTCTATACGGGATTATTTTCTCATCTTAAAAAATTTACCCCTTCTGTGAGGCTGTTTTCTCAGACTCGGAATTACACTATTTTTATATGGTTATTTTCTGAGATTCACAAATATACTTGTCTTACGAGATTATTTTCTTATGTTGACAAATATAATCCTTTTACGGGATTATTCTCTCATATTATAAAATTAACCCATTTAAGGGGTTGTTTCTTATACTCTTTTTATTGGGTTGTTTTCTCATATTAAAAAATTCACCCCTTTTACGTTGTTGTTTTCTTAGACTCGCAATTATACTGCCTTTATGGGGTTGTTTTCTTAGATTCATTAATTTACACGTTTTTCGGGGTTATTTTCTTACATTGATAAATATACCACTTTTATGGGATCATCTTCTTAAACTAAATTATTAGCACTATTATGGTGTTAGTTTTCTCAAATTCATAAATATACATGGTTTACGGGGTTACTTTCTTATATTGACAAATATACCCCTATTACGGGGTTGTTTTCGCATATTATAAAATTAACCAATTTAAGGGGTTGTTTTCTCATACTCACAAATATTCCAAAATTACAAGGTTATTTTCTCCGATTGATAAATATCCCCGTATTACGGGGTTATTTTCTAATATTTATAAATATACACCTCTTACGGGCTTGTTTTCTCATATTAAAAAATCTAACCCTTCTACAAGGTTGTTTTCTTAGACTCGTAATAAAACTACTTTTACGAGATTATTTTCTCAGATTCATAAACATACACGTTTTACGGAGTTATTTTTTTATATTGAGAAATATACCACCTTTTTTTACTGGTCATTTTCTCATATTAAATTATTAGCACTATTCTAGGGTTATTTTTTTAAATTTATAAAATACACGTTTTATGGGGTTATTTTCTTATATGGACAAATATACTCCTTTTACGGGGTTATTTTCTCATATTATAAAATTAACCCATTTAAGGAATTGTTTTCTCATACTCATAAATATACCAAAATTGCGGGATTATTTTCTCCGATTGATGAATATCCCCATATTTCAGGGTTGTTTTCTTATATTAAAAAGTTTACCCCTTCTACGAGGCTATTTTTTTAGACTCGCAATTACACTAGTTTGACCGGGTTGTTTTTTCAGATTCATAAATATATACGTTTTACGAGGTTATTTTCTTATATTGATAAATATACCACTTTTACGGGATCGTTTTCTCATATTAAATTATTAGCACTATTATGGGGTTATTTTCTCAAATTCATATATATATATACACGTTTTATGAGGTTAATTTCTTATATCAACAAATATACCCCTTTTACGGGGTTGTTTTCTCATATTATAAAATTTATGCCTTCTACGAGGCTGTTTTCTCAGACTCGCAATTACAATACTTTTACAAGGTTATTTTCTTAGATCCATCAATATACACGTTTTATGGGGTTATTTTCTCATATCCATAAATATACACGTTTTACGGGGTTTTTTTATTGATAAATATACCACTTTTACGAGGTCGGTTTCTCATATTAAATTATTAGCACTATTATGGGGTTGTTTTCTCCAATTCATAAATATACATATTTTACGGGGTTATTTTCTTCTATCAAGAAATATACCTCTTTTATGGGGTTGTTTTCTCATATTAAAAAATTATCCCATTTAAGGGGTTGTTTTCTCATACTCACAAATATACCAAAATAACGGGGTTATTTTCTCTGATAGATAAATATCCTCATATTACAGGGTTGTTTTCTAATATTTATAAATATACCCCTCTTACGTGGTTGTTTTCTCATATTAAAAAATTTACCCCTTCTACGAGGTTGTGTTCTCAAACTCGCAATTACACTACTTTTACGGGGTTGTTTTCTCAGAGTTATAAATATAGACATTTTACGGGGTTATTTTCCTATATTGATAAATCTACCCCTTTTACGGGATTGTTTTCTCATATTATAAAATTAACCCATTTAAGGGGTTGTTTTCTCATGCTCACAAACAGATAAAAAATTACGGGGTTATTTTCTACGATTGATAAATATCCTCGTATTATGGGGTTGTTTTCTCATCTTAATAATTTACCCCTTTTACGAGGCTGTTTTGTCAGACTCGCAATTGCACTACTCTTACGGGGTTATTCTCTCAGATTCATAAATATACCCATTTTACGAGATTATTCTCTTATATAAACAAATATACCTATTTTACAAGATTGTTTTCTAATTTTATAAAATTAACCCATTTAAGGGGTTGTTTTCTCATACTCATAAATATACCAAAATTACAGAGTTATTTTCTCCGATTGATAAATATCCCCGTATTAGGGATTATTTTCTAATATTTATAAATATACCCCTCTTATGATGTTGTTTTTCTATATTAAAAAATTTACCCTTTTCTATTTTTGCAGACCCGCTGTTACATTTCTTTTACGGAGTTGTTTTTTCAGATTCATAAATATACACATTTTATAGGGTTATTTTCTTATATTAATGAATATACCACTTTTACGGGGTTGTTTTCTCATATTAAATTATTAGCACTATTATGAGGTTGTTTTTTTTAAATTTATAAATATACACATTTCTATGGGGTTATTTTCCTATGTGGACAAATATACCCCTTTTACGGGGTTGTTTTCTCATCTTATAAAATTAACCAAATTAAAGATTATTTTCTCATAGTCACAAATAAGCCACAATTACGGGGTATTTCCTCAGATTCATAAATATACTCGTACTACGGGGTTGTTTTACAGATTAAAAAATTTACCTCTTCTACGAGGTTGTTTTCTCATATTAAAAATTTACCCCTTCTATGAGGCTGTTTTCTCAGACTCGCAATTACACTAGTTTTACGGGGTTGTTTTCTCAGATTCATAAATATACACATTTTACTGGGTTATTTTCTTATATCAACAAATATACCACTTTTACGGGATTATTTTCTCATATTATAAAATTAACCCATTTAAGAGGTTGTTTTCTCATACTCACAAAATACACCAAAATTACGGGGTTGTTTTCTCCCTTTGATAAATATCCCCGTAATACGAGATTGTTTTCTCATATTAAAATATATACCCCTTCTATGAGGTTGTTTTCTCAGACTCGCAATTACACTACTTTACGAGGTTGTTTTCTGATATTCATAAATATATACCACTTTTACGGGGTTATTTTCTTATATTGACAAATATACCCCTTTTACGGGGTTGTTTTCTCATGTTTTAAAATTAACCCATATTAAGTGGTTGTTTTCTCACACTCACAAATATCCCAAAATTACGAGGTTATTTTCTCTTATTGATAAATATCCCCGTATTACGGGGTTATTTTCTCATATTAAAAAATTTACCCCTTCTACGAGGCTGTTTTATCAGACTCCCAATTACACTACTTTTACGGAGTTGTTTTCTCATATTCATAAATATACACGTTTTGCGCAGTTATTTTCTTATATTGAGAAATATACCACTTTTACGGGATCGTTTTCTCATATTAAATTATTAGCACTATTATGGGGTTATTCTCTCAAATTCATAAATTTACAAAAATTACGGGGTGGTTTTCTAATATCCCCGTATTATAGGGTGGTTTTCTAATATTAAAAAATTTATCCCTTCTACGAGGCTGTTTTCTCAGACTCGCAATTACACTACTTTTACGGGGTTATTTTCTTTTATTGTCAAACATACCCGATTTATGGGGTGAGTTTCTCATATTATAAAATTAACCCTTTTAAGGGGTTCTTTTCTCATACTCATAAATATGTCAAAATTACGGGGTTATTTTCTCTGATTGATAAATATCCCCGTATTACGAGGTTGTTTTCTCAGATTTATAAATATACATGTTTTACGAGGTTATTTTCTTATATTGATAAATATACCACTTTTACGGTATTATTTTCTTATATTGACAAATATACCCTTTTTACGGGGTTGTTTTCTCATATTATAAAATTAACCCATTTATGGTGTTGTTTTCTCATGCTCACAAATACACCGAAATTACGGGGTTATTTTCTCCGATTGATAAATATCCCCGTATATGGGATTATTTTCTCATATTAAAATATTTACCCCTTCTACGAGATTGTTTTCTCATATTAGAAAAATTACTCCTACTGCAAGGTTCTTTTCTCAAACTCGCAATTACACTACTTTTATAGGGTTGTTTTCTCAGATTCATAAAATATACACGTTTTACGAGGTTATTTTCTTATATTGATAAATATACCACTTTTACGAGGTTATTTTCTTATACTAAATTATTAGCACTATTATGGTGTTGTTTTCTCAAATTTATAAATATACACGTTTGACGTGGTTATTTTCTTATATTGACAAATATACCAGTTTTACGAGGTTGTTTTCTCATATTATAAAAATAACTCATTTAAGGGGTTGTTTTCTCATACTCACAAATATACCAAAATTACGGGGTTATTTTCTCCGATTGATAAATTTCCATGTATGACGGGGTCTTTTTTAATATTTATAAATATACACCTCTTATAGGGTTATTTTCTCATATTAAAATTTTTTTCCCTACTACGAGGTTGTTTTCTGAGACTCGCAATTACATTACTTTTACAGGGTTGTTTTCTCTTATTATAAAATTAACCCATTTAAGGGGTTGTTTTGTCATACTCACAAATTTACAAAGTTACGGGGTTATTTTCTCTGATTGATAAATATTCCCGTATTACGGGGTCGTTATCTCATATTAAAAAATTTACCCCTTCTACGAGGCTGTTTTCTTAAATTCGCAATTACACTACCTTTACGCGGTTGTTTTCTCATATTCATAAATATACATGTTTTACGGGATTATTTTCTTAAATTGATAAATATACCACTTTTACTAGGTTATTTTTTTATATTGACAAATATATCCCTTTTACGGGGCTGTTTTCTCATATTAAAAAATTTACCCCTACTGCGAGTTTATTTTCTCAGACTCGTAATTACAATATTTTTACGAGGTCAATTTCTCAAATTCATAAATATACACGTTTTACAGGGTTACTTTCTTATATTGATAAATATACCACTTTTATGGGGTCATTTTCTCATACTAAATTATTAGCACTATTTTGGTGTTGTTTCTCAAATTCATAAATATACACGTTTTACGGGGTCATTTTCTTATATTGACAAATATACCACTTTTACAGGGTTTTTTTCTCATATTTTAAAATTAACCCATTTAATGGATTGTTTTCTCATACTCACAAATATACCACAATTATGGGTTATTTCCTTATATTCATAAATATCCCCGTATTATGGGGTTGTTTTCTCATATAAAAATTTACCCCTTCTTCGAGGATGTTTTCTCAGATTCATAAATATACACATTTTACGAGGTTATTTTCTTATATTGATAAATATACCACTTTTATGGGGTCATTTTCTCATATTAAATTATTAGCACTATTATGGTGTTGTTTTCTCAAATTCATAAATATATACATTTTACGGGGTTATTTTTTAATATTGACAAATATACCCCTTTTACGGGGTTGTTTTTTCATATTATAAAATTAACCCATTTAAGGGGTTGTTTTGTTATACTCAGAAATATACCAAAATTACGGGATTATTTTCTCCGATTGATAAATATTCATGTATTACGGGGTGGTTTTCTCATATTAAAAAATTTTCCCCTTCTATGAGGCTATTTTCTTATATTCGCAATTACACTATTTTTACGCGGTTGTTTTCTCAGATTCATAAATATACACGTTGTACGGGGTTATTTTCTTATATTGATAAATATACCACTTTTACGGGGTTATTTTCTTATATTGAAAAATATACCCCTTTTACAGGGTTGTTTTCTTATATTATAAAATTAACCCATTTAACTGGTTGTTTTCTCATACTCACAAATATACCAAAATTACATGGTTATTTTCTCTGATTGATAAATATACCCGTATTACGGGGTTATTTTCTAATATTTATAAATATTCCCCTTACCGGGTTTTTTCTCATATTAAAAGTTGTATCCCTTATACGAGGCTGTCTTCTCATATTCATAAATATACGCGTTTTACGGGATTATTTTCTTATATTGATCAATATACCACTTTTATGGGATTATTTTCATATATTGATAAATTTTTCACTTATACGGGGTTGTTTTCTCATATGATAAAATTAACCCATTTAAGGGGTTGATTTCTCATACTCACAAATATACCACAATTACGGGGTTATTTCCTCAGATTCATGAATATCCCAGTATTACAGGGTTGTCTTTCACATATTAAAAATTTACCTATTCTACGAGGCTGATTTCTCATATTAAAAAATTTACCCCTTCTACGATGTTGTTTTCTTACACTCTCAATTACACTACTTTTAAAGGGTTATTTTCTCAGATTCATAAATATACTCGTTTTATGGGTTTATTTTCTAATATTGACAAATATACCACTTTCACGGGGTTATTTTTTCATATTAAATTATTAGCACAATTATGGGGTTGTTTTCTCAAATTCATAAATATACACGTTTTACGGGGTTATTTTCTTATATTGACAAATATACCACTTTTACGGGGTTGTTTTTTCATATTATAAAATTAACCCATTTAAGAGGTTGTTTTCTCATACTCACAAATATACCAAAATTACGGGGTTATTTTCTCCGATTGACAAATATTCCCGTATTACGGGGTGATTTTCTCATATTAAAAAATTTACCTCTTCTACGAGGCTATTTTCTCAGAATCACAATTACACTATTTTTGCGTGGTTGTTTTCTCAGATTCATAAATATACACGCTTTACGGGTTTATTTTCTTATATTGATAAATATACCACTTTTAGGGGGTTGTTTTCTTATATTGAAAAATATACTCCTTTTACGGGGTTGTTTTCTCATATTATAAAATTGACCTATTTAACTGATTCTTCATACTCACAAATAACCAAAATTGCAGGGTTATTTTCTTCGATTGATAAATATCCCCGTATTACAGGGTTGTTTTCTAATATTTATAAATATACTCCTCTTACGTGGTTGCTTTCTCATATTAAAAAATTCACCCCTTGTACGAGGTTGTTTTCTCATATTCATAAATATACGCATTTTACGGGATTATTTTCTTATATTGATAAATATACCACTTTTACAGAGTCGTTCTCCCATATTTAATTATTAGCACTATTATGGTGTTGTTTTCTCAAATTCATAAATATACACGTTTTACGTGGTTATTTTCTTATATTGACAAATACAACCCTTTTACGGGATTGTTTTTTCATATTATAAATACACCCCTTTTATGGGGTTATTTTCTCATACTCACAAATAAACCACAATTACGGGGTTATTTTCTTCTATTGATAAATATCCCAGTATTATGGGGTTGTTTTCTCATACTCACAAATATACCACAATTACGGGGTTATTTCCTCAGATTCATAAATATCCCTGTATTACAAGGTTGTTTTTCACATATTAAAAATTACCCCTTCTACGAGGCTGATTTCTCATATTAAAAAATTTGCCCCTTCTACTAGGCTGTTTTCTGACACACGCAATTACACTACTTTTATGGGGTTATTTTCTCATATTCATAAATATACTCATTTTACGAGTTGATTTTCTAATATTGATAAATATACCACTTTTACAGGGTCATTTTTCATATTAAATTATTAGCACTATTATGAGGTGGTTTTCTCAAATTCATAAATATACACGTTTTACGAGGTTATTTTTTTATATTGACAAATATACCACTTTTACGGGGTTGTTTTCTCATATTATAAAATTAACCCATTTAATGGGTTGTTTTCTCATACTAACAAATATACCACAATTACGGGGTTATTTTATCTGATTGATAAATATCCCCGTATTACAAAGCGGTTTTCTCATATTAAAAAAATTGCCCCTTCTATGAGGCTGTTTTCTCAGACTCGCAATTACACTAGTTTTACGGGGTTATTTTCTCAAATTCATAAATATACACGTTTTACGGAGTTATTTTCTTATATTGATAAATATTCCACTTTACTTATATTGTCAATTATATCCCTTTTACGGAGTTGTTTTCTCATATTATAAAATTAACCCATTTAAGGGGTTCTTTTCTCATACTCACAAATATAACAAAATTACGGGGTTCTTTTCTACGATTGATAAATATCCCCGTATTACGAGGTAATTTCCTCATATGAAAAAATTTAACCCTTCTACGAGGCTGCTTTCTCAGACTCGCAATTACACTACTTTTACGGGTTGTTTTCTCAGATTCATAAATATATACGTTTTACGGGGTTATTTTCTTATATTGATAAATAACCCACTTTTACGGGATCCTTTTCTCATACTAAATTATTAGCACTATTATGGTGTTGTTTTCTAAAATTTATAAATATACACGTCTTACGGGGTTATTTTCTTATATTAATAAATATACCCCTTTTACTGGGTTGTTTTCTCTTTTTATAAAATTAACCTAATTAAGCGGTTGTTTTCTCATACTCACAAATATAATCAAATTATGAGGTTATTTTCTCCGATTGATAAATATTCCCGTATTACGGGGTGGTTCTCTTATATTAAAAAATTTACCCCTTCTACGAGGCTGTTTTCTCAGACTCGTAATTACACTACTTTTATGGGGTTGTTTCTCAGATTAATAAATATACACGTTTACTTGGTTATTTTCTTATATTGATAAATATACCATATTTATGGAGTTATTTTCTTATATTGTCAAATATACCACTTTTACGGGGTCTTTTTCTCATATTATAAAATTAACTCATATAAGGGGTTCTTCTTTCATACTCACAGATATACCAAAATTACGGGGTTATTTTCCACGATTGATAGATATCCCCGTATTACAGGGTTTTTCTCTCATATGAAAAAATTTACCCCTTCTACGAGGCTGTTTTCTCAGATTTGCAATTGCACTACTTTCACGGGGTTGTCTTCTCAAATTCATAAATATACATGTTTTATGGGGTTATTTTCTTATATTAATAAATATACCACTTTTACGGGGTCATTTTCTCATGCTAAATTATTAGCACTATTATGGTGTTATTTTCTCAAATTCATAAATACACGTTTTATGGGGTTATTTTCTTATATTAATAAACATACCTCTTTTACGGGGTTGTTTTCTCATATAATAAAATTAACCCATTTAACGGGTTATTTTCTCATACTCACAAATACACAAAAATTACGGGGTTATTTTCTCCAATTGATAAATATCCCCGTATTACGGAATTGCTTTTCTAATATTTATAAATATATCCCTCTTACGGGGTTGTTTTCTCATATTTAAAAATCTACCACTTCTACGAGGCTGTTTTCTCATACTCGCAATTGCACTACTTTTACGGGTTGTTTTCTCAGATTCATAAATATACACATATTACGGGGTCGTTTTCTCATACTAAATTATTAGCAGTATTATGTTGTTGTTCACTGAAATTCATAAAATACACGTTTTATGGATTATTTTCTTATATTGACAAATATACCCATTTTACACAGTTATTTTCTCATATTATAAAATTAACCCATTTAGGGGTTGTTTTCTAATACTCACAAATATACCATATTAGGGGGTTATTTTCTCCGATTGATAAATATCCCCGTATTACGGGGTTGTTTTCTAATATTTATAAATATACCTCTCTCGCGAGGTTTGTTTTCTCATATTAAAAAACTTGCCCCTTCTACGAGGCTATTTTCTCAAACTCGCAATTACACTACTTTTACGGGTTTTCTCGGATTCATAAATGTACACGATTTACGGGGTTATTTTCTTATATTAATAAATATACCACTTTTACAAGGTCATTTTCTCATACTAAATTATTAGCACTATTATGGTGTTGTTTTCTCAAATTCATAAAATACACGTTTTATGGGGTTATTTTCTTATATTGACAAATATACCCCTTTTACGGGGTTGTTTTCTCATATTATAAAATTAACCCATTTAAGGGGTTGTTTTCTTATACTCACCAATATACCACAATTATGGGTTTATTTCCATAGATTCATAAATATTCCCGTATTACGAGGTTGTTTTCACATATTATAAAATTTAGCCCTTCTACGAGATTGTTTTTTCATATTAAAAAATTTACCCGTTCTACGAGGCTGTTTTCTTAGACTTGCAAATATACCACTTTTATTGATAAATATACCACTTTTACGGAATTATTTTCTCATATTATAAAATATACCTCTCTTAAGGGTTGTTTTCTCATATTAAAAAATTTATCCCTTCTACGAGGCTGTTTTCTTAGACTTGCAAATATACCACTTTTATTAATAAATATACCACTTTTACGGAATTATTTTCTCATATTATAAAATATACCTCTCTTAAGGGGTTGTTTTCTCATATTAAAAAATTTATCCCTTCTACGAGGCTGTTTTCTTAGACTCGCAATTAAACTACTTTTACGGGTTGTTTTCTCAGATTCATAAATATAGACGTTTTACGTGGTTATTTTCTTATATTGATAAATATACCACTTTTATGGGGTCGTTTCTTCATACTAAATTATTAGAACTTTCTAGGGTTTTTTTCTCAAATTCATAAATATACACGTTTTACCAGGTTATTTTTTTATATCGACAAATATACCTCTTTTACGGGATTATTTTCTTATATTATAAAATTAACTCATTTAAGAGGTTGTTTTCTCATACTCACAAATATACCAAAATCACGGGGTTATTTTCTGCCTTTGATAAATATCCCCATATTACGGGGTTGTTTTCTCACATTAAAAGATTTACTACTTCTACGAGGATGTTTTAAGACTCACAATTACACTAATTTTACGGGGTTGTTTTCTGAGATTCATAAATATACACGCCTTACGGGGTTATTTTCTTATATTGATAAATATACCACTTTTACGAGGTAATTTTCTTATATTGACAAATATACCCCTTTTATGGGGTTGTTTGGTCATATTATATAATATGCTTGATCACTCCCACGACTGGCCCAATTAGTCCGATCGACGATCCGAATGCTACCGATGACAACCGTTCTGATCTTCCTGATCCGACCACCGATCATCCGGAGAGATTTATGGACAATCTCGGCCGTCTATTTTCAAACGGACTCCGATCGCCATGAAACCGGTGCGATTGGAAAGCTTGAGCTGAAGAGAGTCCGGATATGCCCTCTGATCGGCTAAAGATCGCCGAAGCTCGCCGACAAAGCTAGAAAGTGCCGGTTGCCCCTAACTTTTCACCTCGTCTGATCTTGTAATTCCGGCCGCCTCAAGGGGTGGCGATGGTCGGAAAAGAAATCCTAGAGGTCGTTGATCATTTAGAGCTTAGAACCATCGGGAACGGTTACTGAATCATCGTGGAATGTAAGTTGGTCATTTCCCATTTCCATTACTCCGCCGGTGCTTCATCGCCGCCAACACCTAAGGAGTTTGCGACGCCAAATTTAACCTTTCTTGGCCACCGGCCTTGACGACACCTTTGCTTCTTCCCCGATCCCCTTCTTCTCCTTTTATTTTCTTTCTTCTCTACATCAACAATGGGTCCCTCAACTTTTCTTCCTTACCATTTAGTCCCTCAACTTCTTTAATTACTAACAATTTCATCCTACAAAATTTCTGATTGACCCTCCAACTTTTCTTTAGCTTTTCAATTAAGCCCCTAACTATTTAATTTGGGCCAAATTAGAATTATTAAGAATATACAATTACATATTTACCCTTGCTTTTAAAAGTAGAATTACTAAAAAGCCTTGCCGACATATTTAATTACAAGAATACCAAACATACAAATTTTCATTAAAACCCCATATTAATAAAACTATACTTTTAATCCTCATTCCAAAATAAATTTCCAATTGAGTCCTAACACACCTTTAATTTAATTAATCAATTTGCTAAATATTTTCCAATTAAAACTTACACCATTAGCTAATTAAAATGCCATTTTCCCAATAATTCTTTTATAAAAATATTATTTACTAATTCTTTCATAACTCTCAAATATAGAATATTAATTCATATATTCATTTTGGGGAATGACTAAAAAAAATTATTTCGCAAAGAATTTACTTAATTAATTTCTTAAAAATCAAACTAATTGGATATAGAAAATAACTCCCTTATTTGTCTAGCATTAAAATTCCATTTAAATCATTCCAATTTAAACCAAATAAAAATAAAGAAAAATTAATTTAAGTAAAAATCATTTACTAGTTGTTATTAATATTATCATTATTAAAGGAAAGTTCCAGGTATTACATTCTTCCCCCCTTAAGAAAAAAATTTATTCTCGAATTTAAAAGAAAAAGCGGTTCACACTAAGACTGATACCAATCTATAGCTCGGCTTCTCGGGTACTTCCCTCGGCAGAAAAATTCCACCACAAGACCCATCGATAAAACCCTTGAGCAAAACTGGCGAACGTGATAATCCACGACCATGACTGACTGCTCCTCCGGAAGTCAAATCTTCACTTACTTCCATACACCGAGGTTCCAACACGAGCAAAGGATCGAAAATGCACTTCCTCAACACGGGTCTACGAAATACCGAATTGACCTGCGAGAAAATTTTGGCGGCAAGTCCAACTTGCATGCCACCTCACCTATCCTGCCAATAAATCTAAGGGTTCCACACAATAAGGGCTAACTTGCCTTCTTTACCAAACCACATCACTTCTTGCACATGAGACGCCTTACGATTACATACTCTCTAATACAAGTCTCCACGCGCTTCCACTTCGGGTTCGAACCACTCCTCTGCTTTCTGAAAGCTGTCTTCAGCTGCTCGCGGGCAAAAAGGAATCTTCTTTGAAATGATTAGGACCAACTCTGATTCTGCCAAAAATCCAGTTAGCCAAACTCTTTCCTAACAACGTGTCCCTTGCACGTATAGAATATCCTTAACATCCACATCATATCATTCACGTCATCTCATCCATCTAGTTGCGATAACCGATACAAAACCATGCCATCCTGACACAAAATTCCTTTCGATTGGAATCTAGAAATATCCTCTCTAATCCAACATGGAGCCTACTGCGTCACAGATTCATTCTCACAGCAACTCAGCTTGTCATCCAGAGAATCCCAAGCTAACACAATTTACTTTGAAAGATTTACTTATTTATTTATTTACTTTATAATCATCACTGATAAAAGTTTTATTATCTTGAAAATACTTTTATAAAATCATAAAATCTCTAGCCATTTTCTTTATATAAAATTCTACAATATCGCACACGAGGGTGATGATGCCCCCTATCACCAAGGGTTGCAAGGCACGATGTATGATGCATACCCTAAAAATGAGTTATGGAATTGTGCATGCCTGACAGTGAAATGCCATAATGAATTCTTTCGGGACTGGGCACAATATTGTATTTTAAAACACTTTGTTCTACATAGAAAAATAAATAGTGTTCGCTTAAGTTTCTCTAGATTCCGAGTGTCCGAAAATACTCCTACCACCTTTCTTAAGCTTCTTACAAGTATAAACTCGACCATATATGCTCTGACCTCTGCTCGACTTTCCACGCACTAACTTCGGTGCTACTCATTAAGGCGATGCCTGATGTGATGACGAGGCAGTTCATGACACGACTTTCCACGCACTAATTCTGACGGTGGTGCCCATCATCGAAACAACAATCGAAGCATCCAAGGCCAATCTGCTCTAATCACTTAAAGAAAACGGCACGAGTCTACTACGCTCCTGATTTTTGCTATCGCTACAACACTCATTCTCAACACAGCATCAAAGACAAGCTCACGAGAAAAGAATGATAGACTTTCTAACAGTGAAAGCCGAGACACTGGAGTCAATGAAAACAAATAAGATAGACTTGATCCTAGCCCCGTAGTACCAAGAATCTTAACCTAGGTCGAAGGAAATCTAAACCTAAGCTCTGATACCAACTTTGTCACGACCCGATCTGTGGGCTCATGACCGCACTAGGGAATGGGTAGGCTTAAGGCCACCAAATCCCGTAGTAAGCCTGACTATTCACTAACTCAATAAATTAAAATCCAAACTCAACTCTAAACACTTTTTCCACAATTAATCTTAACCTTCAAATTCTATATATTTAATTTGGTCTGCCAGTATAATTAGGCAAGACCTGAATTTACATAAAATTACAACTGATAAGTCTCAAATTTCTACTGCGGAGAATCTAAAATCTTACAAGTCAAGCATACCAAAATTAATTACATCAACCCGATGAGAAAGGAGTCGGATTGCTAGATGAGAACTGCGGAAAGACTAACAATCACCTGAAAAATAGTGAAAATTAAGACTGTCAGTCTCGAGAGTGAGTTAAAATCATATATCCAAAAACAATTATAAACACTTCCATAACACATTTGTCTAATTTGAAATAAATATTAAGTCATGCAAAAATAAACGTGTCATGCCATGCTTAAATAAAAATAACTTTCATATACTACGGGACGGAGTACCTCAGTAGAATCCTAATCCCAACACTAACATCTCGACTCTCTCATACTAACAGAACTGGCGCCTAGAGAGCGAAGCTCAACTAGGGTCCTTAAATCCAGTTCAGTCACTTAATTATCACTATCAGTCTTAGCCTTTAGGCTCTCTTACTCAATAAGGCGCCGAGGCAGGCTCACGACCTGGTCCTTAACTCCAGTCTGGTCACTTAGGTTTCCAAATAAGCCGACGCCCAGATAGCAATGCTCGACCAGGGACCTTTACTCCGACAAACTCACTCTACTCAACCGAGAGAGTAATGCTCGACCAGGGTAAGTCCTAAATTTACCTTTCAAAGAATTACAAACCTTTACCCCTTTATTTTGTTTTCGATTCATATTGCAGTTTTAACTCATCGAATAGCAGGTTCTCCGTTCCATCCACGAATCAACACGAAATTAATAAAATCATAATGCAGGAAATGAAACATATATAAACAGTAAATAACTAAATATTTAAAATATTAATCATTTAATCAGAGATATCACGTAAAAATCTTAGTATGACACACGTAAACAGACATATGACTTTAACTCACAGATCTGACGACCTCCTAGCTCTGCTCCGATGCCTCGGTGGAGCGAGTCGCACTGACAGACTATCTAATCATGGAAAATAATTTAATCAATAACATTGAAACATTTGACAATTAATCCTAGGCCTAGATTCCTAAGAGTAACTGTCTAAAGAAATTCGACTCAGGTAAATTCTACCAAAAATTCAGTAGAACCTCCCCTAAACACGGATGTTTACCCCCGTAAAATGGGTCCAGGACCTGCCAGAAAATACTTCAAATATTCCAACAATTTATTTTAACGAGAGTCGGGTCGCCAAGACTTCACTAATTTTCCCGACTCGCCACACATCATAAATCACGATAAAAGATAGACAGTTCGACAATTAATTATTTTAACTCACAATATTTTTCTAAGGCTCAACACATTTCAATAATCACATAAATTTTACCAATAAATTCTAAAATCAACGGGTCGGAGAATTACCGAGACGCTTGATTGCTCGGTCAACTCGCCTCCAGCCGCTGATGACGATCCCAGCTTTTATTCTTCCGATCCAACCCTCTATCATTCGGAGAGATTTACGGATGATCTCGACCGTCGATTTTCAAATGGAGTCTGATCGCTACGAAACTGGTGCCATTGGAAAGCTTGAGCTGAGAGTCCGGATATGCCCTCCGATGGGCCAAAGCTCATCGGAGAAGCCAAAAAACGCCGGCTGCCCCTAACTTTTCACCTTGCCAGATCTTGCAATTCTGGCAGCCTCAAGGGGTGGCGATGGTTAATATACCAAAATTACGAGGTTATTTTCTCCGATCGATAAATATCCCCGTATTACGGGGTTGTTTTCTCTTATTAAAAAATTTACTCATTCTACGAGGCTGTTTTCTCATACTCGCAATTACACTACTTTTACGAGGTTGTTTTCTCAAATTCATAAATATACACATTTTACGGGGTTATTTTCTTATATTGATTAATATACCACTTTACAGGGTCATTTTTCCATATTAAATTTTTAGCACTATTATGGGCTTGTTTTCTCAAATTCATAAATATACATGTTTTACGGGGTTATTTTCTTATATCGACAAATATACCCGTTTTACGGGATTGTTTTCTCATATTCATAAATATACACGTTTTACAAGGTTCTTTTCTTATATTGATAAATATACCAATTTTACAGGATTATGTTCTTATATCGACAAATATAGCCCTTTTACGTGGTTGTTTTCTCATATTCATAAATAGACACATTTACGGGGTTATTTTCTTGTGTAGATAAATATGCCCCTTTTACGGGGTTATTTTCTCATATTATAAAATTAATCCATTTAATGGGTTGTTTTTCATACTCACAAATATACCAAAACTATAGGGTTATTTTCTCTGATTGCAAAATATTCCCTTATTACGGGGTTGTTTTCTAATATTTATAAATATACCCCCTTATGGGGTTGTTTTCTCATATTAAAAAATTTATCCGTTCTACGAGGTTGTTTTCTCATACTCGTAATTACACTACTTTTACGGGGTTATTTTCTCAGATTCATAGATATACATAATTTACGGGATAATTTTCTTATATTGATAAATATACCACTTTTACGGGGTCGTTTTCTCATATTAAATTATTAGCACTAATGTGGGGTTATTTTTTTAAATTCATAAATATACATGTTTTACGAGGTTATTTTCTTATATCGACAAATATACCCCTTTTACGGGGTTATTTTCTCATATTATAAAATCAACCAATTTAAGGAGTTGTTTTCTCATACTCACAAATATACCAAAATTACGGTGTAATTTTATCCGATTGATAAATATCCCCGTATTACGTGGTCTTTTTCTCATATTATAAAATTTACCCATTCTATGAGGCTATTTTCTCAAACTCGTAATTACGCTACTTTTACGGGGTGATTTTCTTAGATTCATAGATATACATGTTTTACGGGATTATTTTCTTATATTGATAAATATAGCACTTTTATGGGGTTATTTTCTCATATTAAGTTATTAGCACTATTATGGGGTTATTTTCTCAAATTTATAAATATACACGTTTTACGGAATTATTTTCTTTTATCGACAAATATATCCTTTCTGCGGAGTTGTATTCTTATATAATAAAAGTAACTCATTTAATGCATTATTTTCTCATACTCACAAATATACAAAAATTATGGGGTTATTGTCTCTGATTGATAAATATTTCGGTATTACGGGGTTGTTTTCTAAAATTTATTGATATACCCCTCTTACGGAGTAGTTTTCTCATATTAAAAAATTTATCCCTTCTACGAGGCTTTTTTCTCATACTCGCAATTCTAGCATTATTATGGGGTTGTTTTCTCAAATTCATAAATTTACACGTTTTACGGGGTTATTTTCTTATATTGACACATACCCCTTTTACAGGATTGTTTTTTCATATTATAAAATTAATCCATTTAAGGGGTTGTTTTCTCACTCACAAATACACTAAAATTATGGGGTTATTTTCTCTTATTGATAAATATCCTCATATTACGGGGTTGTTTTCTCATATTAAAAAATTTATCCCTTCTACGAGGCTGTTTTCTAAGACTCGCAATTACACTACTTTTACGGGGTTGTTTTCTCATATTAAAAAATATACAAGTTTTACGGGGTTATTTTCTTATATTGATAAATATATCATTTTTACGGGATTATTTTCTTATATTAACAAATATACCTCTTTTACGGGGTTGTTTTCTCATACTCATAAATATACCAAAATTACGGAGTTATTTTCTCCGATTAATAAATTTTCTCTTATTACGGGATTATTTTCTAATATTTATAAATATACCCCTCTTACGAGGTTGTTTTCTCATATTTAAAAATTTACCCATTCATGCGGCTATTTTCTTAGACTCGCAATTATACTAAAGGGTTGTTTTCTCAAATTCACAAATATATAAATTTTACGGGGATATTTTCTTATATTGATAAATATACCACTTTTTTATATGGTCATTTTCTCATATTAAATTATTAGCATTATTATGGGGTTGTTTTCTCAAATTCATAACAATATGGCCCTTACATAGGGTTGTTTTCTCATATTATAAAATTAGCCATTCAAGGGGTTGTTTTCTCATACTCACAAATATACAAAAATTACAGGGTTATTTTCTTCGATCGATTAATATCCCCGTATTACGGGGTTGTTTTCTCATATTAAAAAATTTACTCCTTCGACGAGGCTGCTTTCTCAGAATTGCAATTAACTACTTTTACGGGGGTTGTTTTCTTAGATTCATAAATATACACATTTTACGGGGCTATTTTCTTATATTTATAAATATACCATTTTTCCATGGTCGGTTTCTCATATTAAATTCTTAGCATTATTATGGTATTGTTTTCTCAAATTCATAAATATACACGTTTTATGGAGTTATTTTTTTATATTGACAAATATACCCCTTTTACGGGGTTATTTTGTCATATTATAAAATTAACCCCTTCTACGGGGTTGTTTTCTCATATTATAAAATTAACCTAGTTAAGTGGTTGTTTTCTCATACTCACAGATATACCAAAACTACTGGGCTTTCTTGTCCTGATTGCGAAATATCCCTTTATTATGAGGTTGTTTTCTAATATTTATAAATATACCTCTCTTACGGGGTTATTTTCTCATATTAAAAAATTAATCTCTTCTGCGAGGTTGTTTTCTCATACTCGTAATTACACTACTTTTACGGGGTTATTTTCTCAGATTCATAGATATATATATGTTACGAGGTTATTTTCTTATATTAATAAATATATTACTTTTATGGGGTCGTTTTCTCATATTAAATTATTAGCACTATTATGGGGATGTTTTCTCAAATTCATAAATATACATGTTTTACGGGATTATTTTCTTATATCGATAAATATATTCTTTTTGCGGAGTTCTATTCTCATAAATAAAAGTAACTCATTTAAGGGGTTGTTTTCTCATATTCATAAATATACAAAAATTACAAGGTTATTCTCTCCAATTGATTAATATTCCGGTATTACGGGGTTGTTTTCTAATATTTATAAATATACTCCTCTTACGGAATAGTTTTCTCATATTAAAAAATTTATCCCTTCTACGAGGCTGTTTTCTCATACTCGAAA